>NC_028646.1:51303494-51321174 GCF_001406875.1 Solanum pennellii | reverse complement strand
AAACCATAACCTACCTCCACCGAAGATTCGTGATCAAGCAAGCAAATTCCCCAAAGCATTGTTTTTCCCTTTTCGTTCGTCTCTCTCTCTATCAATCGATCCTCTCTCTCTCTTTGTTCTTTTTATTTTTCTTATTCAAAAACCCTTCTTCTTTTACCTTAATTAGTATATAATTAAGTATAAAGATGGCAATAATATCCCACTAATTAACTAAAGGTTACCTCTTTTAATCCCCAAGTAATTAGACTTATTAACATTAACCCACTAACTTTATAATTAAAGCAGGAATAGTCCAAAACGCCCCTTAAATTACAATCAGAAATCCGACCCAGCCTTGGATTTACGCAGTCTGTGACGGGCCGTCGTGCCTGCGACGGTCCGTCCTGCAGCTCCGTCACAGAGTTCAGAGACTCAATTCCTACCAAGGGGTCTGTGACGGTTCGTCGTGCCCACGACGGTCCGTCCTGCCATGTCGTCACGAAGTTCAGAGAGTCGATTTCAGTACCAAAATTTCAGAATTCTAAGTGTTTTGGAACGAGACTCCCTCGACGGTCCGTCTTGGCCATAACGGTCCGTCGTGGGTTCCGTCGTCTCAGCCAGTTTTTGAAGAAATAAAATCTGCTGCTCAAAACGACTAAACAGGTCGTTACACCTATCGATATGAAATATGGAAAGTCAAGTCAGTGGACATGCAAATTTTGGATTAGGAAAGTCATGCCATGAGAGTAACATGCATCATCATTCTTATAATTTTACAAATAGCACATAACATATAACACATATCATATTAAATAGTTCATATCATTATTTCATATGCCACGAAACCTTGGAATCATGGACTTGACATTAGGACTTCCAAAAATGAGGGCTCAAAATATAGGACCTTAAATAGGGAGCCTTCTTTAACAAACACAGAGTTTGCATCATTCATTCATATGTACTTCATTTTCATTCTTTCATATACTAGTGCAGCCACCAGTCATACCTATGATGTAGTTTAAGACTCTCATCGGGATCGCTGTGCAATAACCAAGAATAACCTAGTGTTATTACTTAAGTCTAGCTCACCCCTTGATTATCCTATCCTAAAACATTTGGATTCGTTCATTTATTTATGTGAATTCATTTAGGCTGACCTTATTCTTTCTTTGGGAACTTTGACCTTAACCGATATAGATCATGTGAGTATCATGAAATCCAGTGTGTAATCCCCACACCGAAAAGAGGTGGAATCACTAGCCAAAATGAACCAAAACATGCTAGCATATACAAAGAGTTGAACCCTGCTAGATTACTCTGTTGGCAGTATAGATTCAAAGACTAGGAGATATAAGTAGACCCATACCCGTCATGCCGGACAGTTTCATCTGATGAGTACGTTTAGGTAACATTTACTTAGGCTCATTTGAGATTGACCTCATCTTTCACATTAGCCTCTTATCATATTGTCACCTCATTCATTAACTTTAACACATTTGCTTTTCATAATTACTCACCCCTTCACGTGAATGTTCATTTCATCATATGCCAATGTACTTGGCCAATTAGTGTGTTTCACACTCTTATTTAACCCTTCTACGGTTACATCATTTTATTACATACATCTTAGTCTCACTTGCTTTTAAATGTATGCTAGACTTATGATTCCACACATACAAGTAATGAGGCTTCATTAGTAGTTTGTCTAAGGGATTCATGTTTACCCAAGATAATGTGGTACAACACTTATGCATCTTGTAATTATGCCAATTTTGATCTTTAGTGGCAGCATTTATTAAATATTTGTTTACATATGACTTATGTGTCAACACGGAATTGGGCAAGGGAACCTGATTTCGAATCCCTTGAACAACACTTAATCTTATTTTAAACATGACGATTGCATTTTTAAGATTTGGTAGACCCTAGGTCGATTCCCATCAACCCTATAGTATTTCTTTCTTGTTCTCCTCTCCTTTTTCGTTTTAAGGCAAGGAGGTTGTGGGTTCAATCCCCCACAAGTTCATTATTTTTCCTTTAATTTATCTATTAACTTTAGTCACCTATCCAAGAGGTTTTGGGTTCAATCCCAACTCTCCACATTTATTTTCTCCTTTATTTTTCTTTTAACTCTCTAATCTATTCAAGAGGTTGTGAGTTCAATCCCCACTCTCCACATTTAATTTTCTCCTTTATTTTACTCCTAACTCTCTCATCCATTAAAGAGGTTGTGGGTTCAATCCCCACTCTCCACATTTTATTTTATCCTTTATTTTTCTCCTAACTCTCTCATCAATTCAGGAGGTTGTGGGTTCAATCCCCACTCTCCAGATTTTATTTTATCCTTTATTTTTCTCCTAACTCTCTTATCCGTTCAAGAGGTTGTGGGTTCAATCCCCACTCTCCAGTTTTTATTTTCTCGTTTATTTTTCTCTTAACTTCCTCATCCATTCAAGAGGTTGTGGGTTCAATCCCCACTCTCCACATAATATTTCCTCTTTTATTTTTCTCTTAACTCTCTCATCCATTAAAGAGGTTGTGGGTTCAATCCCCACTAACCACATCTATTTTTTCTTTAATTTTTCTCATGAAATTTTTACGTAATTTCATTTGGTGTGGTCATGGTTTCAATCCACAATAACCTCACATTTAATTTTTTTTAAAAGCATAGCTAATTTTCCTCATCCTTGACCGAGACTCCAAATTTTCAGCAAGCTTGAATTTTTTTCTCTTCCAATCCATTTTCCTCTCAATCTTTTGTTGAATTTTTTGTATTTTTCATGTAATGATGTCTTGGGTTCAATCCTTAGTGATCTCACTTATTTTACATTCATTTTTCATTGTTTTTTCCCACTTTGTTTAGCCGAACCCAACCGACCAAATGCTGGAAATTTGTTCGCTATTTTCAGCTTCTTTTTATGATCATTCATATGTTAATTCTTAAGGCATTTCGTGGATCATTTGGTGCATCTTTAAGTGTAATATTTTTATGATTATGTTCAGCCAAGAATTACCATTAAATCCAGCAACATTACACCACCTTTACACCTCAGGATTTACACAAACATTCGCATATAAAATTAAACCATAAAAACATATCATTTTTAAGGCATAGAACTGAAAATCATGTCACGACATACACATACTTTTTTCAAGAAATTTTGGAAGAAATACTTCATCGTTCATACAATTCCGAACACATTATCACGAAAATCACACTTCATACCTAATCTGCCAGCAAACATACAAACCTAAGATCAGTGATAGGAGCTAGTGACAGGGAACATACAATGGGGAACAATCCTAGTTTCGGAATAGAATTATCTGAGTCTTAAGGGTCTCTTGGGAAAGGGACCAAGAGTAAGAAAACCCATAGCTGATTTTAACGTTATTCAACTCTTGAAATTGCTTCCCAAAACATCGCCAAATTCACGTCCAATCTCGAAACTCACACCTTACCCGGCTAGCGTATTACGTTTTGCTTGACGTTTTCATATTACTTTCTCGTTTGTGTTTTACGTGCAAGTTCTTCAAGTGTAAGAACTTTTGTTTTCTGATTTTTTTTCTCACGTTTTGAAGCCAGAAAGAAAATGTGAAATGAGAGATAGATAGATGTGAAGGAGAGAGAGATAAACGTGAAATAGGTGAGTGGCTTAGGATTAGGTGAACTAGTTCAGACTTAGTAAACTAGGACTCTTTCAAACTTTCAAAATATGATTTAATTAGTTTAGTGAAATGACCATAATTCTCTTACAATTTCAGATCATAAACCTCAATTCAATCCACTTAAAAGTTGCTTTCGTGGAGGTTCGAACCCGTGACGTCCCCATCGCGAAAATGGGTCCCTCCGGGTTGAACCGACCCAAACCGCCCCATTAATTAATTAATAATAATAATAATATGATTTTCCTTTTTCTTATATAAGCATTTAAATATTAAATAATAAAATTAATTCACCAATATAAATAATCAAGCTAAATCATTGCTCCCACTTAAGTTTGAACCCGGGTGGAGCAAGATTTTGCTCTATGGGAAATTTCGGCCCTTTCTACCCAAAACGCCCCTCCAACTTATTAATTAAATAATTTAATTACATATTTAGGGTAATTACAATATTACCCTTAGCCTCGAAAAAGACCATTTTACCCCTAGACCCTCCAAACTTAAGATTTCTCCTGATGAAGACCAGTAAAGTCTCATCTGAGTAAATCATTATATTCGGGAGCCCTACATGGATGGACCCAAACATTCCTAGCACATGTAACTCTCCAACTTAGTTCGCTTTGCTGTCACAAGGGTTCAGAGGTCTGGTTCTACGCGCATTAATCCGTGTGAATCCGGTATAATCTAGGCATTCTAGATACGTTAGACATTACTTAGCATAGTAATTTTTAGGGTTGTTACAGTCGGTTTGAGAATCTCCCTTAGGTAAATTGTATTTTTATACATAGCAGTATTGTATTTTCATAATACTTCAGTATAGTATTTTATATACATCTCAGATTTTATTGTGTACTTGTATATATATACTGAAAGATTTAGCATGTTTTTCATTCAACATTTTTTTATATTGCATATATGTTAACTGTGTATACTAAATTAGATTTGGTAGATCATGAGTTGAATAAATCCAATATAAGTATTCATTCTTAATCCCTTTCACACCTATGTTTTGTTTAACTTTCCAACCGCATACTCGTACATTCAATGTACTGATGTAAGTTGGCCTACATTAGTTTATGATGCAAACGCAAGGAACCACGATAATCACGCGGCGTTTTGTTGATCCTGATTGAGTTCAAGAGTCAGTGGTGAGCCTCTTTATATTCAGGAGGACATCAATTTCTTTTTTGTTTAGTAGTTTTGTTTTAGGATGTTGTGGGGTCTGTCCCAAAATCCCTCTTCATTCAGTTTAAAGGCTTCGTAGACAATAGTATTTCAGTTTAGAATTTATCGTTGTATGTTGAGACTTGAATGCCGTCATGGCAGATATTATAAGAAGTACTTTCCTTTAAACCTGTCTTATTTTTCGCTTAAGTTGAGTTTAGTCTTACGCCGAGTTATGTAGGCCTAGCCAATGGTCCACTTAAGGTCCATCAATGGTCTTCGAGTGCCAGTTCCGCCCAGGGTGTAGGCTCAAGGAATGACAATTAACAATTAGATTAAGCGACTTTAAAGGTCTATGCATTTAACAACTATAGAAGGACTTCTATTTAGAAGCGGAAAGAGGTTAAGATAGGCATCTGAGAAAGAAAACTAATAAGGGATATTAGTTACTACACATGGAGAATTAAGTAGCCATGCGATTAGCGTTTCCCCAGTATTATAGTAAAGTGAATACACACTCGTTTAGAGATGACAATATAGGTGCATAGCCTTAAAGTATTATTTTCAAACCTAAAGGGCAGATGATAAGATGAGGAACCAAGTCAAGTGTTCTGAATTAGAAAGTGATATGTTCCATTAGAATTAAAGTGATATATCAATCAATTCGTACACTACCGTATTCCTCAATTTTTTGTCGTTATAACACCCTGTTAATGTCTTGCATATCAACATTATGTCCATGACATATAATCATACACTATACAAAGATTCACATCTATGTAAAATTATCATAATAAGAGTTTGAGACTTTAGCCAATTGATCTGAACCTTACTCTATAAAATTATGAATATCAATCTCATGATATAAATCTATTTATATAAGCACTCATTACTCATTATATGCTCAGTCTCACAAATTCATGATTTACCTTCAACGGATAACGAAACAATGTTATGTCACGCATATTCTTATATAAAATTTCTTAAATGAATTGTGCTTAGGATATTTCAACGTAATCTCTTTCAATGATAATTTTTTTATTGTGATAGTGATAGAGATGATGAGTTGTATTCCTAAAGAGCATGGTGGCAAGTGTTGGGAAGCTAGAAATGCATCACTTGTATCAATTAATGCATTGTAATCGTATTAGTATTTCATGACAATGATATATATGTTTCATGTCAAATAGCTCCATATAGAGTATGATTTGTGTTCAAATCTGTATCATTGATGAACCTTGTCAAATAAATCAAATTCTTAAAATTTATGAGTGCTTTATGTTCAGATGTATTACAAGAATCGTGCCCCTAATTTTTCGTAATGACATTGTCATTTTAGTTTTATGCCACCTATAATGAGTAAACTTTTCAGGCACTTTTTCTTTTTGAGGCTACTCATTACACGCCAGCTACAGTGTTATGAGGTACTTCACATAGTGTTAGAGATGGTACCAATGCTAGATGTGTGGTCTATCTCTTTTAAAGACCACGGGTGTGGTAAGAGAGTTTATAGATGTGTTTTCTATCGACTTGTTAGGCGTTCATCCACACATCGACATTGATTTTCTGATTGACTTGGTGCTGGTCACTAAGCCCTCTTCTATTCATTCTTGTTGGATGGCATCGAAAGAGTTGAATGGATTGAAAGAAAGATAGGAAGACTTTTTGTAGAAAGTATTTATTCTACCTAGTGTTTTACCATGAGGTAGAATGGTCTTATTTGTGAAGAAGAAAATTGTACTATAATGATATGTATATACTATAGGTAGTTCAACAAGACTACAACTAAAAATAAGTATCCTCTTCCTCACAATGATGATTTTGTTTATTAGCTTAATGGTTCGTTAGTGTTCTCCAAGATTGACTTGAGGTAGGGTTACCATCATTGGAGTGTCAAATTTGGAAAGCATACCCCAGACGCGACCGGCGTCGTCGTTCTCTCGGAGGACTAAGACAAACCCTTAGCATTCGTCATGACATGTCATCACTTAAAATTGCGGAAATTAAATACTTTAAATACTATTTGAAGTATACTTAGACTTCATACATAACAATCATGAAAGCATATGTACGATCTTCTAAAACCTTTCTCATATTAAAAACCATCTAAAGAGTATGAATCTGGACATAGCCTATAAAAGTCAATATGCCATATAGGCCTTAATACAAAAGAATCCAAAAACATAATGGAAATACGAGTACTATTAAAATCTACTAAAGTCTTCGCAAGATAGAATATGAAAATATAGCATCACCGAACATGAGGATCTACCAAAACATGGAGAAAGAGTTCCAAGCTTCTTCAATCGACCTTCTTAATCTTCAATGGTCGTACCCCACATTTGTAGTAATATAAAGTACTGGGGTTAGTATGCAACATGTACTAACTATGGGTATATGCACATAACATCTAAGGACATGCATAAAACGGATTATTTCTTATAAAGCATGCTAAGACATTTGAAAATCTTCAATATAAATACCGTAGAACATATATCAGTTAAGGATTCCATCAACATAAAGCATGATCATAATTAAAGACATGTTATCATAGAGTCATGTTAACATTTCATGTTCAATAGATCATAAAAACATAACATACAAAACACCTACAAATGATCCCATCCCCAACCTACAAGTGCAATGGTCATGTGAAGCCCCCATAACCCCACACAACTAAGTAGATAATATAGGAGACCATAAGTAGAGTTTTGCTTCATATTACTTCTAAAATAAGTACTCATCACCTCATAAAGCAATATACATCAATAAAAAATTCGTTAACGTAACCAACTTCATATAAGAGTAACAACATTTATCATCTGGATCATACCTTTCTTGTTACCATAATACATAAGAACAATCTCCTAGGACTTCCTTTAGAGTCAACTTGTGCAATGTCTAGGTAGAGTCCCATAACCCTACCTATACTAAGTAGACCCTTCAAGTCACCTTATTCAACATCCATTTACTTGTATGTCAATTTACTCAAGGGAACATTCGCCTTAAATGACATTAGACAATGTGAGTTAAACATGGAATCGGGTGTCATAGAACCCCACACCGAAAGAAGGTGGTTTACCGGCCAAAGTAGAAGCAAACATGACATAGCTTTCTAGGTGTATCCACAAACTAGTATCCTATGTTCGCAAATTAGTTCAAGAAATACGAGATGTATTAGAGACTTATAGTTCTACATTACATGGAAGCCTATATCTCATGAGAGTCATTGTGAACCTACCTTCAAACTAGGGAAAGGACGCCTCTCATATATAGTCCATCGGTGCTAAGCTTAAGTCCCTTTTTGATTAATCTTTAACTCATAATTTATTCATAAATCTTATCATAAATATTAGGAGATTAAATCCTTGTATAAACATGATCTTTAGCTCTTCAAATTAGATGAGAATTTCCTTTCATCGTAACCCTTCATTTGTCATATTAATATATCATAAATCATCTTGTGTAAAGTATACAAGAGAATATCATAAATTTGCATTATCGTATTATTATCATACATATGATCATATACATACATCATTAACATAGTAACATCATTTATAGGCTAGCATAAACATTGTAGAGTAATCACGACTTTAGAAGACTTACCTCTTGCTTCCGAGATCCTTAGTCAAGAACATATGTTCAAATTACAATAATCATATCAAGAACATAGTGAAATACTCAATAGCATAGAAAATACCAGCTCTTCAACTCATAAACAAGACTGGTTCGTGAAGTAGAATATGGAAAAAGGGTCATTAAAGCGTTCATTATAGTTATAGTCCCAATCCCAACAATTACGTGTTATCAAGTAGTAGTATAAGCCATTCGAAATCATAAATTGAGAGAGAAATCATGCATCACACGAGATTCAAACATTATTAATCAAATACGCAAAAATTCGTGTGAAATACACCATAGAAAACAATTATTTTTTATTGATAGTCATAAATATAGAGTTTGGAAGAAAATCTATTTTATAGAGTAAAAAACCTAGAATTTGAATTTCTTGAAAACTTTGCTTGAGAGGAACTTTTGGGGAAAGGAATACCAAGTGTGAAAAAGTCATACCTTATTGACGAATAATCCATGAATTTAGGAAGAAAATCTTGAAGTCTTGATCTTCTTCCTTAAGCTCTTCTTGTTTCTTCAATGGAGTTTTGAAAAGAGAGTGTTTCTTGAGAGATGAGAGAATTTTTGTTTGAATCTGATTTAGTGTATAATAAGTGGTAT
Source organism: Solanum pennellii (assembly GCF_001406875.1). Taxonomy (NCBI): domain Eukaryota; kingdom Viridiplantae; phylum Streptophyta; class Magnoliopsida; order Solanales; family Solanaceae; genus Solanum; species Solanum pennellii. The sequence goes on along the minus strand of NC_028646.1, from coordinate 51,312,132 downwards.
AAAACTGATCTATAATATATATATACTCGTCCTATAAATTTTCCAAAAGACCCTCTACTTAAATGCGTCTTTTTATGAAGTTAAATTAATAAAAATACTACTTTAAAGAGTCTGGGAAGTGGCTGCGCGTCGCGGGGCCAATATCCGTTATTTTTTAAAAATTTTGGGTATATGCAGTGAGGTGTGTGCTATCCTCGCGTCGCAAGGCTGCATCTCAATTCTTGAGGCAGTAGCCTGCGTGTAGGCTGTGCGACGCACACCTCATGCTCCAATCCTGTTCTCGCAGGCTGCTTTGGCAGCCTACCTTCCCATGTTGGGGTCCTCCACGAGGATTCTTCATGTGGTCTTTGGGGTATTGTTACCGTATTTTTGGACACTTTATACCACATTCTACCTATATAAAGTCTTTTTACAAGTTTTGGACCTAATCTGAAACTTTGAAACCTTCACCAAACATAGGGACGTCAACTAGTTCAAATTAGCTAGTTTTCGGACGTCAAGGTCTTGGATCTAACCTTTTATAAATGAGTTTATTACATTAATATAGGTTTGTAAATATCATTCTAAATATTATTCAATAGATTAAGATCTAGTCTAAGTCATGGCATTTCCAGAGAGTTACACTAAGAGTTCGAGATGTTGATATCACAATAAATGCTTTTATGACTTGTTAGGGGCATTATGTGTTTGTGGTCATGTCTTTTGGGTTGACTAGTGACCAGACTACTTTTATTGAGTTGAATAACCGGATATTTTTCCTTATTTAGAATATTTTGTGATTTTATTTACTCGTGATATCTTAGTTTATTCCAAGAATGAAGTTGATCATGTTCTTCACATGAGGATTTTACTTTAGAGACTGAGAGAGGAGAAGTTATACACAGTATTCTCCAAGTGTAAGTTTTGTCTTGAGAATGTGTCTTTCTTGGATCATGTATTGACAAAGGAAGTTATTATGGTTGACCTAGCAAAGGTTGGGACAATTTGTGACTGGGTGAGACCTAATTCCCCTATCAATATTTGATGTTCATTGGATGGGCATATTGTCGGCTTGTCTAGTACCATAGTAGCTCCATTTGTTGGGATTTATGCAGTTTTGATGATTGACAAAGAAAGAAGAAACATGTTAGTCAACACTGTCCAAAGGTACACGGTCACGAGCTGTTTAATTCGAGAAAGCTTCTAAAGTGATTAAGACAAGAGTGCAGATATAAAGGAATGGATAATGTTAATTTTGTGAGAAACCCCAAGAAAATAAACATCAGATGAATTGAATAGAAAGAATCAATGAGTTTGAGTTGAATAAGGAGTCTAAGGAGGCAAGTAGTTTTAATTGAAGAAGGAGTCTCATTTAAAGTAGGACTCCTGATGTTACTGTTGAATTGAATTTTTGGAGTTCGAATGCAATACAAAAGAATCAATGAATGTAATTCGAAGAAGACGTCCAAAGAAGGTAGGAGTTGAAGAAGGAGTCTTACTTGAAGTAGAACTCTAAGTCAAGAGAATTCAAGTCAATAATGAGTTTGAAGTTAAAAATAACTCTATGATAAATTGTTCTTAAATGGAAGTGAAGTTGTTCAGAATATGTGTGAACTTACAGAGCAAAAAAAGTGATTGAGAAATTCACTTTACAAGTGCTACCAGCGAACTCAAGGAACACATCGAAGAACCTGATCCTTTACAGAGTTTATGTATTAGGAGGTTTTCTTTGTAAATGAGTCTTGATGTAATCTTAGTTAAGTGAGTTATAAACTTAACTAGGAGTGTTGTCTTAGGGTTGTGATAGCTCGAAGAGTTGGGAACACATACCTTAGGATGTTTATGTTGAAGGTTAGGAATTAGTGTTAGTTCCTAGGATTACAAGAGTCGTAATTCGAATCCATAACTTGAAGTTAAGGTAGGTTGCATAGTTTGTAATCTATCTTTTGTGAAGGCTCGTATTGATTTAGTGAAGTTGGAGTTAAATCCTTTAAGGGTACAGCTCGTGGTTTTTACACCTTTTGAGTCGGGTGTTTCCATGTAAAAATAGTGTGTTTTACTCACTGCCTTTAATGCTTTGTTGGAACACGTTAGGCGACTTGTTTAACACTAAGGTGAAAAGTTAAAATCAGTAAAATTTTAGGTCGTGTAGAATATCACCATTGACTAAGTAGACTCAGAAGACTGGTATTTCTTTGAACTGATAAGTGTCAGGCAAACTTTTAAAAACTGAATAAGTTATTAACCTCAACACCAATCTTAGTATTACCCGAATAAGGTGTGTTATTTCTGATATTATGTGATGCTTTGGTGTTGGTCTAGGTGGTGTATTGATGCAAAAAGGGAGAGTCATAACATATGCTTCTCAACAAATAAATGTGAATGAGAAGAACTCCCACACTAAAGAATTGACCTTAAAACCTAAGCACATTTAAATATCACCCGATATGACCTTATACACAAATGAAGAATTATTCAAGTCTTACCTTAGAATTTTTTGGAGTGTTACAGTATCCCTCCCTCCCCCTGGAATTTAAGAATGGAAGGGAAAGGATTTACTCCTACTATCTTTCATACGGAAGAACTTTTCTACTAACATAGTCCGAACTGAATCCTACCGAGAGAAATAGGGTTATAACCTCAAACGTTCTCAACAAAATTTCTCCTAAACTTCTGAAAAAGAATGTCACGGCCTGACTTGTCGAGTCATCATAGAACCTACTAAAATAACTTGACCAATACCAAGAATAAGAAGTAGTGAGTATCAGGGTAAAATTGAATAAAAATCAATGCTAATATAAGAAAAGAAAGAATTAGAATGTAACTCAAAGCTATGTCAAATAGATACCTTCACAGAATTTTGAAGTCACGAGTATAGAGATGTCTAACAAAAATAAATACAAGTCCTCAAAGATGAACATGACAAACCTTATTAAAGTCAAAAGCTAATCTAACATATGTGGAGAAGAAAACAGGTTGATCGAGGATGCCAAGTCCTCACCATCGTATATGATATTCCAAAGTTGCAAAGGATGGCATAAACAATCATTGCTATTAATAAGCCCTGCAACACGATAAAATGTAAAGTGTAGCATAAGTACCAAAACAAAGGTACTCAATAGGCGACATAGGGCGACCGAGCAAGAAAGGTAAATATTATAACATCCATTAAATTTCTAAGTTAAGACTCAAATCATTATTCATTAGTCAATAAGATTGAATCGAGTTATTCTTAAATTTTATTTGGTGTTAAGATAAATTCTTTAGTGTGGGATGATTTTTCATAGGAATCAAGGTCTGTAGAACCCGCTGGAACAAATTTGATTTGAACGCTTACATAACGATTGAGTTTCAATATGAGATATTACGTGGGTAAACTTCAAAAAATCATATCCCTTAGAACATATAGAATTAGGTGGCCCATGACCTATCCAACTAAAGGTCTTTGAGTCCTTTTTACAACAACACCATGTTTTCTTAATCTCTAACTTGGAGTAAGAAGTTATACCCTATTAAGTGAAGTATCTCTATTTATAGAATCTAATTCGTTTTTAGAAAGGTGGATTGGTATTTTCCTTTTCTTAGCGAGCCTAACAACATTTTATTCACCCCATATAAGTTTCTAATTAGTATTAGGTAACTTTTTCAATTTTTCGAAACACTTATAGATTCAGAGAGGAGTTTCAAGCGTTCTTTGAAGAACTGGGTTACTTTTGATGCTTATGATTTGCTAGACCTAGGGGCAATTGTGTCTTTTGTATGTCTTTATGTTGCAAATAAGTTTGCATTTCTTCCTCAGAAACTTTATGAACGATTTTTTGTTTTCTATACCTGTTGGGAAATCTATTCTAACAAAACGAGTCTATCGTGATTGTCTTATTTCCATCAATCACAAGAAAACCATGGCTGACCTAGTTGAGTTAGACATGGTAGAATTTGATGTCATTTTTTAGATATAGACTGGCTTCATGCCTGTTATTCGTCAATAGATTGTAGAAGTGGAGTTGTCATGTTTCACATTTCTAATGAGCCAGTTATCGAGTGGAGTAGTAGTTCATCAGTGCCTAAGGGTAATTTTATTTCGTACTTTAAGGAGAGAAAGTTAGTTTCAAAGGGTTGTATCTATCACTTAGTCCAAGTTAATGACCAAAGTACTAAGGTACCTCCCATTCAGTCAGTTCCTATAGTAAAAGAGTTTCCAGAAGTCTTTCATGTTGAATAACCCAGAGTCCCACTTGAGAGAGAAATAGATTTCGAAATAGAAATCATTCCAGATTTTTGTCCTATATCTATTCCTCCATATAGAATGGCACCACCAGAGTTTAAATAGTAGAAAGAACAGTTGAAACATTTGTTAGATATGGGTTTAATTCGACCAAGTGTCTCACCTCGGGACGCTCTGATCTTATTTGTGAGAAAGAAAGATGGCTTCCTTAGGATGTGTATAGCCTACCGTATATTAAAGGTTACCATTAAGAATATGTTTCCTATTCGAAGATGATTTATTCGATCAAATTAAGGGTGCAACCTATTTTTCGAAAGTAGACCTCACATCTGGCTACCATTAGTTGAAAGTTAGAGAATCTGATATTTTGAAGATAACTTTTAGAACCAGATATGGACATTATGAGTTTTTGTTCATGTTGTTTGGTTTAGCTAATGCACCAGCATCATTAATGGACCTTATGAATAGAGTCTTTAAACCTTATATAGATATGTTTGTTATTATCTTCATTGTTTACATACTAATCTATTCAAGTAATGAAGAAGATCATGCTTGCCATCATAGAATAGTCTATCAGACTTTGAAAGGTAAGGAGTTATGTACTAAGTTCTCAACATGTGAGATTTGGCTTAAGTCTGTGGAATTTTTGGGCCACATAGTATCTGTCTATAGAATTATAGTTGATACCCAAAAGATAGAAGCAGTTCAGAGTTGGCCTAGACCCACGTCTCTAACAGATATAAGGAGTTTCTTAGGTTTGGATGGTTACTATAGAAGGCTTGTTGAGGGGTTTTCGTCTATCTCATGTCCTTTGACCAAGCTGACATAGAAGACTTCTAAGTTTCAATTTTACAAAGCTTATGCGTAAAGCCTTCATGAATTGAAAAAGAGGTTGACTATTACCCCTATTTTGACTTTACCGCAAGGTACTCATGTCTTTGTGGTGTACTATGATGCATTTAGAGTTATTTTGGGTTGTGTTATAATACAGAATGGTAAGGTTATAGCTTATGCCTCCACGCAGTTGAAAATTCATGAGAAGAATTATCCAACCCATGACATAGAATTGGCTGATGTAGTTTTTGCTTTAAATATATGGCGACACTACTTGTATGGTGTTCTTGTAGATATATTCACTAATCTCAAGAGCTTACAATATGTGTTCCCCAGTAAGGAGATCAATATGAGACAGAGGACGTGGCTATAATTACTCAATGATTATGACAATTAGTATTCTTTACCATCCTGTTAAGGATAATGTGGTTGCTTATGCTTTAAGAAGGTTATCTTTGGGGAGCACCGCCTATGTTGAGAAAGAAAAGAGGGAGTTAGCCGAAGATGTGCACAAATTTGCACGCCTATGAGTCAGAATTATGGAATTCACAGATGGAGGAATAGTGGTGACCGATGGGGCAGAATCATCACTAGTGTTAGAGGTGAAAGAAAAACAAGACCAAGACCTCATTTTGCTTGATTTGAAAGAAAATGTTTTTAAGCAAAGAGTATTAGCTTTCGAAAAAGGGGGAGATGGTGTGTTGAAGTACTAGGGTAGGTTGGGCATACAAACTGTGGATGGGATCCAAGAGAGGATCACAGAGGAAGCACATAGCTCGAGATATTCCATCCATCCGGGTTTGACAAAGATGAACCATGATTGAGAGAGGTATACTGGTGGGATGATATGAAGAAGGGTATTACTGAATTTGTTGCCAAGCGTCTAAGTTTCCAGCAACTAAAAGTAGAGCACCAAAGTCCTGGAGGGTTGACTTAAAATATAGAAATTCCAGAATGGAAGCGAGAGATGATTAATTTTGACTTCGTCACAGGGTTACCAAGGTCTCGCATGCAGCATGATTCAATTTCGGTAGTTGTAGATACAATGACAAAATAAACCCAATTTTAAATGATAAAGACTACTCATTTGGTAAAGCATTATAGAAAGTTCTACATTCAGACAGTGGTGAGACTTCATGGAGTCCCAATTTTGATCATTTCAGATAGAGGTGGACAATTTTGTGCCACAATTCTAGAAATCTTTCTAGAAAAGTTTAGGTTCAAATGTGAATTTAAGTAATGCTTTTCATCTTTAGACGGATGGGAAAAGAGAGCGTACTATCAAAATATTGGAAGATATATGGAGGGCTTGTTTGATCTATTTTAAGGGAAATTGGGATGATAACCTACTTCTCATTGAGTTCTCTTACAACAACAGTTATCATTCAAGCATCCAAATGGTTCTATAGGAAGCTTTTTATGGGACAAGATGCAGAACTCCTATTGGGTAGATCCAAGTTTGTGAAGCAGGGTAGTAGGAAGAAATAGTTCATCAAGCTATGGAGAAGGCGAAGGTGATTCAAAAGAGATTGATAATGGCATAGAGTCGTTAAAAATCAAACACAGATGTTAGTAGAAAACCGTTTGAGTTTGAAATGAATGATTAAGTATATTTGAAGGTTTCACGTATGAAGGGTGTCATGAGGTTTCATATGAAGGGAAAACATAGTCCCTAGTATATTGGACCTTATCGCATAGCCAAAATGATTGAAAATGTAGCGTATAAGTTAGATCTACCACAAGAGTTAGCAGCAGTTCATTCTGTATTTCACATCTCTTTGTTTAAAAAGTTCATGGGTGACCCTTTATTTATTGTACCAACTAATAATGTTGGGAATAAATATAACTTATCTTATGAGGAGATTCCAGTTCAGATTTTAGATCGCCAAGTTTGCAAGTTGAGAACAAAGAAGATTGCATTAGTCAATGTCCAATGGTGGATCCAATTTATTGAAGAAGATACCTAGGAAGCTAAAGAGTATATGAAGAAAAAATATCCACGTCTCTTTGAATCCGGAGAAAATGCAGTTCAAGATACTAATCTCTTCCTAGTATTATATAAGTTATGAGTAAGCATGTTCTCACCTGCTTTTGTTTGATTTAATGTTGAACTTGATGTTGATATTCTAAGCTTAGTGAAAGCAATCTCATTAGAGGCGAAAGGTCTCAAGAGGAAGATATTGTAACATCTTGGAACTTGAAATGGCTAAGAATAATCTAAGAAATTAATAATATACATTTTTGATAAGAAAAGGAAATATATAGAAAATTTGTATAAGTTAAGAAAATGAGTTTTTTGTCATTTTCAAATAACCATAACATCTAGCTCAGGATGAGTTAGAGGTAGTTCGTGATATGGTTTGAAAGCCCTTGGATTGTGAAAAGTCCAAATTCAGATTTAAAGAAGGGTAAACTAGTCTTTTCTCTAAATAATTTCCTAATTCATTTTTAGGGGATTATTGGGGTAAAAGAAACTAAATTAGTTCAGTTTGAGAAAGTTAGAATTACGCATAGGGCTTGGAGAAGAGAGAAAATAAGAAAGAAATGGACAAATCTCAAGAATTTGGCAAAAACGTCAAAGCTTTGCTAAACTTGGTGAGTTGTTTCAATTGTGAGATCGTTTAATGTGAGGTCCATTTACCCACACACTAAACTTGTTTCAATTCAGTAATTGGTGAGTTGTTCAGATGTTGGTCGGTGCAGTTTTTGAAGTACATTGTCGAATTCTTGTTGGTTGATTTGTTGAATGCCTAGTGTTAATTTGATTCATAATTCAGGGTTGTTTTTTGAGTAAAAGCTATTGGGTATTGAGGGTACAAATGTCCTAAGTGTTTTGGAAAATACCATTGAAGTTTAGAGGGTATAGATATGAAAAATGAAGGAGAAAGGTCGGAGATTTTCTAGGCAGGGGCTAGAGCGCCGCGCCTGCCAGAGTGCCACAAAATTTCTTCTGAGCTTTTGCCTCTGGCGCATCGCGCCAACAAAAGCGCAACAGAGAGTTCTCAAACCTTTGAGGGCTGGCACTCCACGCCTCTCAAAATGTCAGGGACTTCAGTTTTCCGCATTATTCCCTCACCTTTCGTATTAATTCCTATGTGATGTACCTATGATTCTTAGGTTATTCCAACACTCTAAGACATATTTGTTAGAACAATATGTTGCTAAAAATTAGCACTTATTGCTCCAAGTGCATCACTAATCGCATTTTGCGCATCAATATAAGACATCGTTGTGCTACCTAAGTATGTGCTTGTATTTCCTGGATTCACATTCAAATTGTAGTCATTAATCTTCATATTCCCAATACCTATATCAAACATTATTTTGTAATCTGAATGTGTTGTTTAATCTTCATATTCACTTTGAGTATGACGATCCCAAGTGTTAAATGCCGAGTAAGGCCTATGAGTAATGTTTCCTATAATTGGGTGTTGTAGTCTTTGTGAACTAAACTTTTCCAATAATGGTCTATAATGATGTTGTTGAAGCACACCACAAACCAAACATTTCCTATAATGGTCTATACTGATGTTGTTGAAGCATACCACCAACATTTATTTTAATTTAAAAAAATGGATTATTTAATGAATTCTCAATGTT
>NC_028646.1:51297417-51298021 GCF_001406875.1 Solanum pennellii | reverse complement strand
GAATTACATCCCAAAACTATTACTCATTATCACCATATTCAAGATTAGAAATATAACAACTCCATGGAGTCCTACTAACCATATCCTTAAGAAATTCCCAAAACTTGACCTGATTTCTCATCTTATCATGTTAAAAACCTATTCCACATCTCTATTTGGTGTACATTCTCTTAATGCTCTATTAAATCTTGTGACCTAGCCATACCACTTCCCTTATCTAAAGGGCAGGCTCTCTACTACTCGCATTCATTTCTGCAACATCTTGATTCCTCACCTACACTACGTCAAGTCTACAGGATCAACTACCAAGACTTACCTCATCAGCCTCATGTTTTCATTCTTTTGATCATGACACTAATATCAAATTCAAGCTTTATGTTTATTACTAAGCCCAGATATCAATATGATTTCTCTACTATACTATACTTCATTACTACTATGGAAATTTGGAAACACTTTCTCACTTGGAATTCATCAGAAATAGTAAATCCTTAACTCTCAGTCTGCATACTCTAACTACCATCACATTCCACATCACAATTTAAGTGCTACCTACTCACTTAATGCGCATTATCTCCCAAGTAACTCTATCATCCTCTAAATA
>NC_028646.1:51287081-51287417 GCF_001406875.1 Solanum pennellii | reverse complement strand
TCTTTATTCCTCTTGTGTCGGAACGTGACACTCCAATCCCCTAATACTACGTGTCGGTTCGTGTCACCCGATCCCATAATACTACGTGTCGGTTCGTGAAACCCGATCCCTTAATACTACGTGTCGGTTCGTGACACCCGATCCCTTAATACTACGTGTCGATTCGTGACACCCGATCCCCTAATACTACGTGTAGGTTCGTGACACCCGATCCCCTAATACTACGTGTCGGTTCGTGACACCCGATCCATTAACCTCATTCTTTTAGTTCATCAAGCCTTCCTTTATACCAAGGCATCATCATTAATAGAGTGAATTTAAGGTTTTTAAGATTCC
>NC_028646.1:51247947-51286995 GCF_001406875.1 Solanum pennellii | reverse complement strand
ACATATCAATCGCTATTAAGAGTTAACTATCACATAGCATAAACCATAACCTACCTCCACCGAAGAATCATGATCAAGCAATCTACTTATCCAATGTCCTTGTTGTCTCTTCGTTCTTCTCTCTCTCTCGCTCATTCTCTCTTCTTCTCTCTGTTCTTTCTATTTTTCCTTCTTCCAAATCTTTTTCTTTTTACCCTAATTATCAATTAATTAAGTATAAAAGATGATAAAAGTAACCCACTATTTATTTCAAGGTTATCTCCTTTAACCCCCAAGTAATTAAATTATTACCCTTACCCCATAAATTTCATAATTATAAGCATGAATAGTCCAAAACGCCCCTTAAAAACTCTCAGCAGAAATCCGACTCAGTCGAGGTTACGCCACTCGTGACGGCCCGTCGTACCTGCGACGGTCCGTCCTTCACGTCCGTCACAAAGTTCAGAGACTCAATTTCAGTAAAAGGTCTGTGACGGTCCGTCGTGGCTACGACAATCCGTACTGCAGTTCCGTCGTGAAGTTGAGAGAGTTGATCCCAGTACCCAGATTTGCAGAGTTTAAGTGTTTTGGAACGATGACCCCCGACGGTCCGTCGTGACCATAACGGTCCGTCGACTGTTCCGTCGACTCAGCCAGTTTCTATCAAAATAATCTTGCTGCTCGAATAGACTAGACAGGTCGTTACATAAAGGCAGAATATATCATATTAGAAAACATTTCAACTTATTATTTATGCTCTACAGGGAAAATATTACACAAACTACTCAATTTGTTTGGTTGTTTTTCAAAAATCAACATCGAAGAGTGATGAAGTTCAATTTGAAACAACATTTATATTCCAATCGAAGTGTAGAGAAACACATCTATAACTTCTAGAAAGTAGTTGTAGTATTTACAACTTTCAGTAAACTTAAGAATATGTCCATAATTAATATTGAATATTAGCAATTGATGCATTGTGTAGTTTTCTATGTCTTTGAGATTGAAGGCTCCAGTCTAGTCAAATTCCTCTATATGTCATCCGCCATATCCTTGAGCCCATGTCAAAATTTTATTAATCTTTGTCTTCTTTTCCTGCTTCACTTCGTACTTCAAGGTGCAATAAAGTTTTTACGTACTTTATGTAATAACAACTACATACCAAATTTGAATTTTTTCTTCGAAAGGTGGTAGTATAGATCTATCAAGAATATTTTTACTATACCTCCAATAACTTCCGTATATAAAGCTTGTGTGAATGTTCAATTAAATTGTCTTATTTAATATATACTAACAAATAGTTATAACAATAACAGTCAAGAAACATAAATGAAAACTATAAAACATGTATTCAGAAACATCAATCAATAACATAAGCATAAAACAATGACTATAAAATAAATATCATGATCTCTAACAATAGAATGAAATAGAGAGAAAAAACGAGCTTAGTGAATGCACAATGTCTCCTTATGGAAATTATTTCCCTCTAGTACCCTACGTTTGAAGGAATATATTCTCTCATGATAGAATGATTTTATTCATCAACATATTGATACAAAAACTATTGTGTACTGAACCACTCAATAAAAACAAGTACATGAATATTAAATTGTGAACAAGAAGTACTTCAGAATCTTCGATGTTTTTAAAATGAGAGGAAATCCATCTATTTATAAACAACAAAGGGTAGCGTGAACGAATTTTTATTGTGCCTTAACGACAACATCACAACCTTTCATAAAGATCGTACCTTTTTAGAAAAGTCATTCATAAAATTTACAACTTATCATAAAACTCGCGAAGTTTCTAAAAGTCACAACATTTCATGAAAGGGGAACACTAGCTTTTGGAAATATATATATATATATATATATATATATATATATATATATATTATATGTGACCTATATATCATTGATTTGAGCATGAAAGAAGTCGCTAATGCTTGCACTAGGGTAGACTATTTACATCACAGCTTTTGGCGTTTGGTCTTTCTCGGAACCCCTCTAACACGAAATGTCATTCTTTTAAGTCTATTCTTATGGGAGAAAAAATAAAGACCACTACATTTGGGGGATGGCCACCATGTGTAATTTTCTGTAGTTCGATGACATATTTGTGTCTTTTCTCTAATAAGTGACCTTCTTTAAAAAAAATAATCGCTTACAGGTGTATGTTCCTCTCGACCAACAGTCTAAAGATACCTTTTGAGCAAGATGATAATCGTCTGAGAAATGTTGAACTAAGATCTAAAATTATGTAAGTTATTACAAACATTAGACAGTAGCCTAAAATATTGTATCTAAGGTTGAGAAATCTATGAGAAAATATTATATTAGGGAGGATAATTTTTCAATCGTTATATTTTGTAAAAAATTGACATAGGGATAAAATCTAACAGATAATATATTTGCTTAAATTGGGCAAATAAAATAAGAAAAAAATGTCATAAATAGATGTTTATCAAAATAATGACCCGTAAATATATACTCTCTTTGGTTTCATGCTATCAAACCTTGAAGAAGAAGCCTGCAAAATTAAAAACACATAACGGGTAAAGACTCAAGAATTAATAGAGATAGGTCCTCTCCTAATATTTAATATGAATACCAGTTTCTGCAACGTTTCTGTACATTCTTCCATAATAGAATTTGATTCTAGCAAAAAGTTTGGTGAATGAGAATGGGGTTACTATTGACTTGTGGGATAAAACATATAAGAAAGACATTAAGATATCTCAAGATAAAAAAATTATACTTTGAGGAAGTTGAGTAATGATTACTATTCTCTATCCATCGAAAAATTGATCAAGGATTGTAGAAGGGGTGTTGGTGATGAAATTGGGCTATATTTGTATCCTTATTTATAAAAGTTAATTTTCACATTATTTTCAAACGTTCCTGATTCAAAAATTAGGCATGTTTTTTGTTCAAGAGGACAAAATTATTTTCTCCATTTTTTGTCTGCTTTTATGTACTTCTATTTGCGTGAAAGGATTGGTTGGCAGTTGCTTAAATTATTCAATAAGTTGGACCAAAAAATTGGATATTCTCCCATTTAATTTAAAGTTCTACACCGTCAACAAATACTAGTTAAACTCTTATTTTTGTCCACATTTTAGGTGAGATAAAAATCATANATATATATATATATATATATATATATATATATATATATATATATATTATATGTGACCTATATATCATTGATTTGAGCATGAAAGAAGTCGCTAATGCTTGCACTAGGGTAGACTATTTACATCACAGCTTTTGGCGTTTGGTCTTTCTCGGAACCCCTCTAACACGAAATGTCATTCTTTTAAGTCTATTCTTATGGGAGAAAAAATAAAGACCACTACATTTGGGGGATGGCCACCATGTGTAATTTTCTGTAGTTCGATGACATATTTGTGTCTTTTCTCTAATAAGTGACCTTCTTTAAAAAAAATAATCGCTTACAGGTGTATGTTCCTCTCGACCAACAGTCTAAAGATACCTTTTGAGCAAGATGATAATCGTCTGAGAAATGTTGAACTAAGATCTAAAATTATGTAAGTTATTACAAACATTAGACAGTAGCCTAAAATATTGTATCTAAGGTTGAGAAATCTATGAGAAAATATTATATTAGGGAGGATAATTTTTCAATCGTTATATTTTGTAAAAAATTGACATAGGGATAAAATCTAACAGATAATATATTTGCTTAAATTGGGCAAATAAAATAAGAAAAAAATGTCATAAATAGATGTTTATCAAAATAATGACCCGTAAATATATACTCTCTTTGGTTTCATGCTATCAAACCTTGAAGAAGAAGCCTGCAAAATTAAAAACACATAACGGGTAAAGACTCAAGAATTAATAGAGATAGGTCCTCTCCTAATATTTAATATGAATACCAGTTTCTGCAACGTTTCTGTACATTCTTCCATAATAGAATTTGATTCTAGCAAAAAGTTTGGTGAATGAGAATGGGGTTACTATTGACTTGTGGGATAAAACATATAAGAAAGACATTAAGATATCTCAAGATAAAAAAATTATACTTTGAGGAAGTTGAGTAATGATTACTATTCTCTATCCATCGAAAAATTGATCAAGGATTGTAGAAGGGGTGTTGGTGATGAAATTGGGCTATATTTGTATCCTTATTTATAAAAGTTAATTTTCACATTATTTTCAAACGTTCCTGATTCAAAAATTAGGCATGTTTTTTGTTCAAGAGGACAAAATTATTTTCTCCATTTTTTGTCTGCTTTTATGTACTTCTATTTGCGTGAAAGGATTGGTTGGCAGTTGCTTAAATTATTCAATAAGTTGGACCAAAAAATTGGATATTCTCCCATTTAATTTAAAGTTCTACACCGTCAACAAATACTAGTTAAACTCTTATTTTTGTCCACATTTTAGGTGAGATAAAAATCATAGAATTATTATGAAGAATTTAAATGCCAAATGACATAATTATCCTATTTTATAACTCTTATATGAAAGTCCCTTAAGAAACAAGTTTAAAATTTTCAAATAGTAATATCTTTTTTAGATTCCCCATCAAAATGAATTGGGAAACCTAATTATTTTTTTTGTAAGGGTTGTGCCTCTCTCTTTTAATCCTCACCTTCTTCAATGTCTGATAAGAGGCCTTTGCTTAGCTTGAAAAAAACGTTCTTTTACCATTTATTTCCCTCAAAAGCGGAAGAAGAAGCTTGTAAAATTAACAACAATGTATATGAGGTTACTCAAAAATTGGTGGAGATAAGAAGCTTATACCCTGCCCCATGAATGGATCTGCAAAACCCATGGTAGATCAATAAAAAGCTTACCCATGATGAGATAGTTGTAGGAATGCTGATGATTACATTTTTTGAGATGTTTGTGTACAGCCTTCGTTACTGGACTTTGGACATGGCCAAAAGTTTGGAGAATGGATGCAGCGTGTGTGTTGACATGTGGGATGTAACTGAGGAGAATATCCCTAAAAAGTATGAAGGTTGAAGTGTTTGGTTCAAGAAGTTGTTCAATGACAATTTTTCTCTTTGGTCCATCAATTGTTCAAGGGTCGCAAATTGGGCTAGGGTTATGAAATCGGGATTTATTGGGATCCTAGATCTGTGAGTCTAGTGTTCAAATTGATTTCTCAGGTTGGCTCTTAGTGGAAAGTTCCAATAATTTAGGACCAAAAATAAAATATATGCTATCATTGTCTTTGGTTTAGTATTACTCTTTCATAAAATTGTAATAGCTGAAGACCTTATTTTGATATTGGAATTCCTGAAGTTCCCAATTTTGTGTGCGCAATTATGTTTTTGTACTTGTGTTTCATTCACCAGAACTATAGTGTTATTTTAAGTTCATATAATTGTTTATTCTTTTTGATGTTCTTTGTCAACCTTTCTTATATATGCTCCTCATTACAAAGGAGCTTAGTATGAGAAATGATTGATGTACATATAGAGAATGCCTAGAAATAAGGACCTAACATGACCTAATTAAGGAACCCCTTTATCATAAAGGCTGAATATTTATGTTGATGGATTCCGTATAATAGAGTTAAGTATATAAGATATCTATAAAAAATAAGATTACAGAGTATTAGGGCATGTTTGAATAGAGGATTATGATTTCTAAATTGAACAGAGATGTATTAACTTAATACAACTAATTTTGTGACAGTGAATTCATTGAAGTCTTTAAACCTTTTTTCTGCATAATTGAAACATGAGTTGTTGGCTGCTTAACTATTGGGAATGAACATTAGACAGAGATGCATAACCCTCTGAAAAACTACATGCATTTACCATAAAACGCTCTTGTTGAGCCATTTATGCTCCCTTTTATGTTTGGTGGAGGGGAACTCTCAACTTGCACTTTTGTCTGCAGTTTTTCTCAACGTAAGTTAAACTAACAACAGTTATCATATCACTCATATCCTAAACATTTCTGTAGGAATGATCATAAACCATCTTCATCGTTGAAGGAAAATTGAAGAAAAAAATTCTGGTTTCCTCCCATCTTTTGTTAGTATTAACAAATATAGAAGGTTCTTTTGATAACTCAAGATGTTCGGTCACAGTTCTCTAAAATATCTCGTAGTATCATTCTTGAAAGGTATTAAAGCACTCACATTCTTTTTTAGTTTGGATATTTCTTTTAATAGAACCTTTTCTGCATTTTTACTTGAATTTGCTAATATCATTGATCGTCTTCACTTAACATCAAAGAGACGGTGTCCATTTTGATGTTTTATAGGCTTGTGACTACAACAAATGCAGCGACTAGATTTTATGGAGATTGAGAGTAAATGTAAAGTTGTTACCAATGGCAAAGTTTTTATGGTCATTCTGCCAAAGTTCATATACTCAAAGCAAAGTCCTGGAAATAAGGACCTAACATGAACTAAATAAGGATTCCATTTCACGCACAAACTCACTTGTGGAAGATTACCCAAGCTTGTCATCTACCATCATATCTGTAATATATTCCTTAATCAAGGATGAATCTTTAAGTTTATGTAGAGGAGAGGTGGAAGAAAAGGATTGGGATGGATTTTTGAGTCTTCGTGCGAGCTGTATGCGGTGAGAGTCGCATTCCGTATAGATTAAATTTAATGAATTAATATTGTTTACTATTTCCTTAATATTTTTAATTCCTTGTGCATGGGAATTTTTAAGCTGATGGATTACGTAGAATAGAGTGCAATATATATGATATCGATAGCAAAATAGGAGTATGAAGAACATGGGCATGTTTGAGTAGAGGAATATGATTTCTAAATTGAACAGAGATGTATTACTTAGTAAAACTGAATTTGTAACGATATAATATAGGGTCTAAACTCTTTCAATCAGTCTAACCCAAAGCTTTTGCATAAGTACAAGAATAAGGATATATTCATTCACGTCTTTTTCTGCGTAAACGAAAGGAACTCTCAGGTAGCTTATTTACTCTACATTTTTATGCAGCATAAGTTAAGCTAACAACAGTAGTCATATGACTCATATATTAGAACTTTGTGTAGAAAGGAACACAAACAATATTCATCGTTGAAGGAAAAATTTAGGAAACAAATATGGTGTGCTGCCATCTTTTGTTAGTAATTAACAAATGTAGAAGGTTCTTGTGATAACTCGAGCTATTTGATCACAGTTTTTCCAAAACATCTTGTACAATTGTCTTGAAAGGTCTGAGATCAAGCATATTCTTTCTTAGTTTGTATATTTCTTTTGATACAACCTTTTTTGCATTTTGTACGTGAATTTTGTTCTTAAATTCTAGTTAGGTGTTTGCATTAGATCTAGTCATTATAGTTCTCCATGGTTCACCTAACAAAATATGCAAAGTAATATCAAAAAGGCAAATGTCATTTTACTTTTTTATGGGCTAGTGACTGCAGTAAATGAAGCAAGAAGATTCTATGGAGATTTGGAGTAAATGTAAAGATTTCACAAAAGGCGAGTTTTAATGGTTAGTCTCAGAAGTTGATACACGTACGACAAATGCTTGGAAATAAGGACCTAACATAAACTAAATAAGGACCCCATTTCACGCACAAACTAACAGCATTAACAAAGATAAAGTGACAGACATATAAAAGAAATTGATTCATCATCTATAATATCTATCCATCCCGCAATTCCAAACATGTAGACGCTTACCCCAACCTTGTCTTCTCCCATCATATAAGCAACATATTACTTAATCACCAGCGCTAAATCTTTTTGTTGATGGCTTCTGTAATGTGTAATTGATTTTAATGAAGTAATACTATTTGGATCTCCGTAATGTTTCTAATTCCTTGTGCATGTGAAATGATTCCTCTGTGTCTTGTGACCTGATATATTATACCCAAATTCTCTAAATTTGTGTAGACTTATAACACATTTAATTCAAAGACAAAATAATCATTAGTTCTCATATGTCATTGCTTTGCCAGTCAAAAATTACTAGGTTATAGTAAACTGTTTGATATGTTATTCACCACCTGAGTTTTTCAACATGTCTAGTTCTATAAAGTTTTCACTAGTTGTGTCCTCTTATTGATTTCTCTTTTAAGTTGAAAACAAAAATGGGTAATTCCTTGGTAAGCACTTCATTACTTGCCAAAAGAAGGAAAGATTTGTCATGATGAATGTAACACCCCAAAATTTTTTTGGAGCTAAGACTCAAACCTGACTTCATAGTAAGTGAGACTTTGGAAAGGAACTTAAAAATTCTTGAGTGGTAAGATCATTAGAGATAACACCTTATGTTCCAAGAAGAGCAAAAGAGAAAAGCACTCAAGTCATTAATTAGTTTTCTTAAATTTTGGATCAACTTCAAATGATCATAACTTTTAGTATAGAAATATTAACGAGCATTACGAGATATTATATTAAAGCCCTTTGAGTAATCTTTCCAATGCCGCCGAGTATGCTCAATTTCGATCTCTGAGTAAAAAGTATGATTGATTCACCAACGACGTGCAAACCTGGTAGCAGCTCGCGATGTCTCGGCTCCCAGCTCGTTTCAGTAATTTTTTAGGCCTTAGAAGGTAATATAAATTTCCCTAAACGTGTAAAATTCAGTTTTTAAAAATCAAACCCTCTTATTTGCTGTGAAGATTCTATGCTCACAAAATTAAGAAACTCTAAGGGTAAGTTCATCTTTCAATATTTTCCTTCAAGTTCTTCAAGAAGATCATTGCTTCAGGTATGTAAGCATCCATAGTGTTGGTTTTTTCACCCACACGCCAATCATGTTAAATTTGAGCTTTAAATTCGTTCTAAAAGTTGAAGCATTGATGTTCTTGTTATATAGTCATGAATTTACTTTCATTCTTGAATTGCGCGGAGATAGATGTTTTTGGAGGAAATAGAGTCGATTCTAGAGTTGTGTTTTATTAGCTCCTTGAGAACATGTGTTGGTGTCTAAATCTAGAAATTGAGATAAAGAATCAAATTTAGGCCAATTGGGGTTAGAAAACGAGGAAGAAAACGTCGGACAAGGAACATGTACAAGGTTTGAGTTCCTCCCGTGTGTAAATTTTCTCTCCGCGTCCCGCACACCACTGTTTCAAATATTATTACGAGCAAACAAGTTTCTAGTTACTACGTACTTTTACCGCAATTCGTGGTCTTATAAATAATAATTGCATTGACTTTATAATTAATTTTTTACTAATATCCATAAATTATAAATAATGGAAAAATCGGATTTTTAAAAAAAATAGCAATACTTCAACGTGAATTTGATTATTTGTCATTATTACATAAATCAAGAACCTCTAATGAATGAATTATTCACAAAATACTAAATAATTAATTCTTTATTAAACATTAAATGAAAAATAAGGAAATAAATAAGAATATATATAGACAAAGACTTTTTGTAATATAAAGAAACATTTAAGTTTCATAGATTATAAATGAGATTACTTGGAATTGAGTACATTAATTTTTTTCTGCACAATGAAAATCCATATTATATGCGTGTATATTCAATATAACCGGAGACAAAAAAAAGAGTTTAAAACATATATTCAAAAGCAACAATTAATATTCTAAGCATAAATTAATGAGTGTTAAAACATACCAGAATACGTGAAAATTTAATGGAATGAGTCCATTGAATGGACAATGTCCCATAAAAATGATTCCCCTCACCAGTGGTTTTAAAAATTACATCCACTCGGGATTAAAACATTTTATTCACCAACTTATAGATAAAAAATAATGGTGTTATTAAGTTAATCAACAGGACCAAAGTACGCAAATATTTAATTTTGCGGAAGTAAAAGAAGAAGAAGATAAGAATTTAGTTACATAGTTCACTAGAAATTCCTATTAGATTTTGTTCTCGTTTCTAGTGTTGGTACATTGACTTTCAGATTCTAAGTTTATCTTCCGCATTGTTTGTTAGTTATTAGACTTTTAATTAGCAATGGAACTTAGCTTTCTTATTTAACTTGCTTCCCAACTTAAATGTCTTATTTTTTAGTTTTATGTTTTAATTGGTTTCTAGTAGTGGTTCTCACACCATGTTTAGTGTGGTGGCAATCTTGAGAGTCTGGGTGGTGAAAAAGTTTGTATCACAGCCTAGGTTCGTTGATCTCGATGTACCAAAACGAGTCTAGTTGAAACTAATGAATAATATGGTTTTGGCTTATTTTTAATATGTGCATGTTTTGGTAAAGGTTTACGTAAAAAAAAAGGGTTTTCCTGATAAAAACTCTTTTGTTAACATGCACTTATATCAAATATTTGTAACTTAATTCTTGAGATTTTAGTGTTTTGATGTTGTCTTGAAAAGAAGAATAGCACGTTAACTCTTTGATATTCATGGTGAGGTCATATTGATGTTTGAGAAGGTGGTTCCTCATTATATGTTATGAAATATTGAGTTCTTATGTGTTGTGAATTATGAATTAAGTTTCTATGTTTAATGCCATGTTAATGTGTTGAATGGAGATGTGAAGTACTCCTATTAGTTTTGACTATGATGATTTTATGTTGTTATTGGTTGGGCTGCTAGTGTTGAGTCTATCCTTTCCTAGAAAAAGTTTTAGGTGTCATTGGGGGGGTGGATAATGTATGACTCCAGAAGTTCATGACTTATCTAGACACTTACTATGTTGAGCAAGCCTTAAAATAATGTTTTTAAGCCTCAAATAAGGTATTCAAACTATTTAGGAAGTATTAAACTTTAAATGTCAAGAAATGACAAAGACGTGCAGAGACCAATGAAAAAGGAACTATTGTGCCTTAGTATGTTTCAAGGAATTTTAAGAGTCAAAATTTAATAAAATTTTATAAAAAAGTGCTAAACACATAGGGGAGTGTGTTTAGGGTCGAAACATCCTCGTACAAACCCCCAAGGACCACCCTAAGGGTCCTTGAGGAGGATCCTTGTATTTAACCCTAAAAGATGTCTTTGGGACAGTGGCAGTTGACGAACAAAACGACGAGCTGTCAATGGGTCACCATCCCGTTGATGGTGGTCGTAGGTGAAGACTTCGACATTTTCCAAAAATGGCCATAAAGGGGAAACTCTGCCATAATCACAGTTTTCCAATATGATGCCATGGTTCGGTCTACGGGCCATAGACGGGGTTCCGTCGTTTGGAACTCCACTTCAGCATCCCAAAGTTTGTTAAGTGAGGGAGGTTAGGAAATTGATTAATTTATTAATTATGCATCTAGGTCGGTTATAATTTGTTAATAAAGGACAATATAACTACCCTAAGTCAATTAACTAATCTAACACCCCATCAATTCCCCGAACCCACTTAGCTCCAACTTCTCTCTAGTTTCTCTCTCCTCAAACTCACACCTCCGTTGAAGGAACAATAGAGATCCAAGAGAAGGACGAATTCACCAAGGAATACATCTAGATTAGTGGAAAAATCATCCTCAAGGTATTGTATTTTCACTCTTGGTGTCCTTTCCCCAATAGGCTTCTTCAACTATGGTTTTTCTAACTTCCCCGAGACTAGAGTTTCAATCTTTCATGGGTTCTCTTTTCTAAACAAAATTTTTTATTCAATTGTGCTTAATTTTGATGTTTTAATGTTGATTAACTATCTAATTGTTGATAATCATATGAGATCTTCTATGGAGCCCTTTTTTTTCCCTAAACTCTTAATATCTTGAACGTTCTATGTTAATTGTGGGAAATGATGAGTATATAGATTATGAAGAATGATAATTGGTATGTAATACTTCTTGAATATACCTTGTTTATGTATTGTTTAGGTATTTTTTTGTAATTAAAGTATGAAGCTTCGTGAAAAGGTCAAGGAGGTATGGTGATTGATTCTTCTTGAATCAAATTATGAAATATGAGTTAATTAGATAGTAATCTCCTATCTCTAGTGTGTGGTTTTGATGTGAATGATTAGTATCCCTCATATTTGACCTTATGCACATGACTTAATTATAAAGTATGTATGCATGATATGGTATGATCATAATAAAGCATTATGTGAAAGGTTTACTCACTTGTTATTGGTTTGTAAAGTGAAAGGATTGTTCTCACATATGATGACCTATGAGCTAATATGATAAGATATTTAAAAAAGGGTCTAGAAGAGTCTAATATGAACTTATATGATGAAATGATTCAATTACAAAAGGGAATAAATGCTTGGCACTGAAATGGAATAGAAATGAGATGGAGGTCTCATGTGTAGTCAGTCCGGCCTCCCACATGGGTTTCTACACGTTTAGCAAATCCGGATTCCCAATATATGTGTTGTCGCATGATATGGAAACCTCCACATCTATAAAGTCAAGTTTTCTAGTAGAAATCTCCTTGACACTTAACTATGTGCCCACATAAGACTCTATCTTAGTTTATCCACCTAGATATCTATGTATGGAAGGTTACACAAAAGTCAAGTGTTAACCCTCTCTTTTCAGTGTCAGTGTAGAACACTGAATTCCATGTAGCTCAAATGGTCTAATGTTTGTTACTGCAATTCATTCCCTAATGTAAAGGTAAATGAACAAGCTAAGTGTATGAACTCTTTTTAGTGCTTTTCTTGAAGGTTTCTACATAGTGTGAGGGAGGGTGTAAGACTTCTCTTACATATTGCATTGTGGGGATCCTAAGAGATGGTCTTAATAGTGTTTTGGTATCATTATGTTGGTTATATATTATCCATGTCAAGATATATATGATCTTATGAATAAAAAAATTTTATAGTTAAATATGAAGTTATGTTGTATGCATAAAGTTTGTGACTTTATGTGATACTTGCCTTTGGAATGGGTTATGGTGTTTTATTCTTGGCATTACACAAGTATTATTTGGGTTGGTAATATGTTGGGTTAATATCATGTTGGCTTGACTGTGATGTTCCATATGTGTGCATGTTAGGTTTTTTATACTAAGCATGGTTTTGAAAAAATTGTGCCTTTTCTGAAGAATTGATTTTATGCATAGAAGCCATACTTAGTACATGTGGTGTGTATCAACCATATTTCTTTCCCTTTTCCCCAAAGAATGTAGGTTCGGGCCATTGAAGTATAAGGGGTCATTTTGAAGGAAGACTTGGAACTTTTTCCCATGTCATTGGTGAGTCCTCATGTTCGGGGATGTTGTCATTCTTCTATGCTAGCCATGATGATGCTTATGTCTAAAGACACTTATTCTTTCCTTTATCATTTGAGACTGTTATTGTAAGCCTATATGTGGTTGGTATATTGTACTTGTTAGGTATATGTTCAAATGTTGTAATTCTCTTTAGATGGTTTAATGTGAGACTATTATTTGACTATCTTATGGATTATTGCAATATCGAGAAGTCTAAGTATACTTCACTATGTAAGATTTTTAAATTTTCCGCATTTTGACCTATGATATGTAATGATGAATGCTAAGGGCTAGTCTAAGTCCTCTTCAAGGACGAAGACGCCGGTTACATCTAAGGCGTGCTCCCCGGTCGTTACACCGTAGCTCCTGCTAATGCTCAAGCTGAGGAACCTGCAGGGAGAGGTCGCAGTCAAGACTGAGTTAAAGGAAGATCTAAAAGGTAAGAGGCCATAGGAGAGTGACGCCTATTGTGATTCATGTGCCAAACGACTATGTTCTTGTGAATGAGAACCCTCGATTACATAACGAAGAGATATAAGAAGAAGTTGAGTTTAAGAATGTTGAGGAGGTTGAAAATAAGGAAGGAGAGTAGGCTAAAGCTACAGGATTCCCACCCATTGATATGGTGTTAGATCAAAAGATAATGTCATTTTTGAAAGATTTTTCTGGCCCGGGGATGATTCCACCTATTAAAGTCCCCGCAAATCCTCCTGCTGCTAACACTGTGCCCAAGATGGGTGGGGAGGTATGTAATTATACTTTCTTTCGTCCTCTGTTGGGTTCTGTGATGAGCGATATTGAGCATGATATGTTGACAATGTTTTTGAAGCTCAAGCCCATAGTTATTTTTTGTTCTAAGTCACAGGATGCTTATTAGTTCATATTGGATTATTTTGAGAGGTGGCATAAGTTGGGTATCTTGCACCAACATATCTTTGAGTTTATGTAATTTAAACTTCAAGGTGAGTCGAAGCAATCGTGGAGAGAGTTTATGGAATGCAAGAGCATTGAAATTACCTCCACTTACTTTGACCCCATTTTATGCCTTGTTTTTACAGAAGTATATGCCTAGGACTTTGAGAGATCGCAAGAAGGATTATTTTGTTGCATTAGAATAGTGTAGTATGTTTGTGGCTGCTTATTAAGCCATGTTGCATGCTTTATCTATATATAGTACACAATTGGTTACCACAAAAGAGAAGAGGATCTGGTTGTCTATAAAGGTTTGGGTTCTCAGATACAAGTGATATCCATTCGCATTACTTATTCGGGAAGGAGCTTCATGAAGTGATTGATTATGCCAATAAGGTGTAGGAGGTGAAATGAGATGGACAAGCTACGGAGTTGGCTAAGAGGGCCAAAAATTCTAGAATTTTTTAGGGCTCCTATGCTAGAGGATCTGCTCGACCTACAGTCGCGGCAAAGAAAATTAAGTCCGCCATGCCCGCCTCTACCGGTAACTATTTGGGACTTCTTCTAATAATTTTTCAGCTGATCAAAGTGTTGGGCACGTGGCGAGCAGCAGACCATCTGGTGGCCCGCACTTGTTTTAGTTGTAAGGAAATTGGACACATAACTCGGAACTTCGCATAAACGCGTTCACTTGAGTCTGAATAACAACCTTCTCGAGCAATTGTACCCGCAAGAAATTGTAATAATTGTACAAGATGTCCACAAGTAGTAAGAGGAGGAAATTAGATTGACCATAGAGTTAAATCCATTGTAGAAGAGGTAGAGGTAATTCGCAACCAGGTTAGGAGGTGGC
This sequence comes from Solanum pennellii, assembly GCF_001406875.1. Lineage (NCBI taxonomy): Eukaryota > Viridiplantae > Streptophyta > Magnoliopsida > Solanales > Solanaceae > Solanum > Solanum pennellii. Next base: position 51,272,175 of record NC_028646.1, on the reverse strand, counting down.
TCGTGTTGATGATAAAGGGGCAAGAAAAAGGTAAAGACATCTGATGCAGTGATCACATGTAATATTCTTGTCTGTGATGGAAGGGATAATGTACTATTTGATCCGGGTTCCACCTATTCTTATGTATATGTGAAATTTGCCTCTGTATTTGGTATGTCATGTGATATTCATGATGACCCTCTACGTTTTTCTACCCCGGTTTGTGAGTCAATCATAGTCACCCATGTGTATCGTTCTTGCCCTATTTCTTTTATGGGATTTCACAATTGGGCTGATTTGTTGATTTTGGATATGGCGGACTTCGACATAATCTTAGGCATTACATAGTTGTCTTCTGATTATGTTGTTCTGAATTGTAATACTATGTTTTTAACTCTAGAAATTTCGGGAAGACAAAAATTAGAGTGGGAAGGGGTGTCAAGCCTGAGGAACCTAATATTGTATCCTCCATCTAGGCTAGTAAATTAGTAGAGCAAGTTTGTTTGCTTATTTGGATTGTGTTAAGGATGTTGAGAATGAAGTTCCATCCATTGGGTCTATTCCGGTAGTGTCCAAATTTGATGAAGTTTTTCCAAATGATTTTCCTGGCATTCCTCAAGATAGAGACATAGATTTTTGTATTGACTTAGAGCCTAGTATGCACTATAACACCTTGTATCCATAACAGGCCAAAAATCAGCTTTACAGAAAAATCTGCAGGTGCAACCAACGGTGGTATCGACGGACCGTAGTCTTACCCACGTTCAATCCTTCACAACCGTCGATGGGATCAGAAACTCCCAAAAATCTCACCCAGGAAAATTGACTAAGTGTTGGTCGATGGATGGACTTATGGTCCCTAAATAAGACTACGGTTCGTAGTCCATGACTGTCGATCAAGACTCCCTTCACCCACTCTCTAACAAGAGCTACGGATCACCAGCATGGTACGTAGGTGGGAAATTAACAGACAATTAAGGGGAAATGCATTTGGGTCAACTTCAAATGGTAATAACTCTTAGTACCAAATGAATTAGGTGTCACATGACCTTTCCATAGATAGAAAATTGAATTAGCTTTCCATATCCACCGACCTTCTTAAAATCAAATCTCCAAGTAAATATTTATGCCCGTTTTAGTAAAGGCATGTCGAACAGGACCAACCAACGGGGCGTCGGCCAATTGACGGACCGTTCGTCCTGACCGTCGATTGGTCTAATAGAAACATTCTTAGGGGTCTTTTGGGCCTTTCACACTTTGTTAAACCTCTAAGTTAAGTCGTTTTTACCTTAAATTATGATATTTGAGTTTGTTTAAGCCTAGAAACATAAATAAAACATATCTAAGTCAAATCATTCAATCAAAAGTTACAAAATTAGAAGCTAGAAAGGAGAAAAAGATCAAGAACCCTTATTCAAGAACGCAATAAGTTCAGCAGTTCCAGCCTCGAAACCTAAGTATTTTTCCACGGATTTCATCACCAGGCATGTGAGATTTCACTAGTGGTTTCCTTTCACCCATTGGGTCCCTAGTTTTCAGTCAGATTCTTGATTCTATTACCATGATTAAACCTAGAATTTCTAAATCTTTGATAGAACTTCATGATGTAGGTTCAGGTTCTGAGCATCCAGATCACACATAGATCATTTTTCAATCTCCAGTTCAGTAGATTCAGTTGTGAGTCCTCATTATCCGAGGATAACAATCATGATATTCATTTCAGTATTTTAGTCATTTAGTTTCAGTTTTTGCTAGATTTAGTTGGGGCTTATCCCTGTATTTCTAGTCCAATTTGGAGGCTATTTTAAGACATAGTTAATTTCCGCTTAGTGTTGAGTTAGTAACTTCATTGTATTAAACTCATTAGTTTTCAAATATATCAGTTTTTGCATATAGGTATTTCCCATCTTTTTATTACAAATTATGATTTAGCTTCCACAACTATTTATATTCTTTAGTATGCTCATGCACATACTCGCAGGGTCAGCTTGAAATCACTTGTTGTCCTAGGTTCCGTGTCCGCGTCTCGGGGGTAGCTAGAGGCATGACAAAACTTTGCATCAGAGAACTAGCTTCAAGAGTCCTAGGATGTCTGAAAATCCGCACTAAGTAGAGTCCTTTTCATGGGTGTGAAGTGCACCACATCCAATGAGATGGAGGCTAGGAAGTGTTTCAAGAAAAACATCAGTTTCTGGGTATTCTAATCGTGTGTGAGGTATGATCTTATTCCATTCTAACTTGAAGTTCTATGTTTTAGATCATGCCTCCTCATAGAGATAACACTAGGTATTCTAAAGCCTGAAGTATAAATGTAGCTCCTCCAACCGAGATCAGGAACTCTCCAATGCTGAGTTCAGAAATGCCATACAAATGTTGGCTCAGAGTATGACTAACCAGAACAATCGGGTTCATGCTCAGGTGAAAGAAAATGGTGGATTATTAGAGGCAAGGGTCCATGACTTTGTTAGGATGAATCCTACAGAGTTCTTAGGATCGCAAGCTAATGAGGATCCTAAGAATTTCTCGGATGAGATCAAGAAGATCTTTGAGGTTATGCAGGTTACTAGGAATGATCGGGTTGTGTTAGTATAATACCAGTTGAATAATGTTGCTCATATCTGGTACACTCAGTGGAAGGAGTTTAGGGGTGCAAATAAGGCTCCTATCACTTGAGATTGCTTTAGTGAGACTTTTCTCAATAGTTTTTTTCCAAATATAGTTGAGAGAAGCAAAATCCCAAGAATTCATGAACATAAGACAGGGTAACATGACAGTCAAAGAGTATGAACTCAAGTTTAACCAATTCTCCAGGTATGCTCCTCACATGGTTGCTGACTCCAGGGCTCAGATGAATAAGTTTTTGTATGGAGTGTCAAATTTGGTGAAAATTGAGTGCAGAAATGCGATGTTACTTGGAGATATGAACATCTCTAGGCTTATGATTCATGCTCAGCAGGTTGAGGGTGATAAGCGTGGGGAAAAGGATAAGGAAAATAAGAAGTCTAGGACTAGGAACTTAAACTATTCTTAGTAGAAATCGGGTGGTGGAAATCGCTCGCAAGGTCAGTAGAAGTTTTTGGCTCCAGCCCCTCATCGGCTAGTGTTCCATCCTCCAAGAATGGGTATGACCAGAAGGGTGTAACACCAGGATCTAAATCTCATGGAAGTGTTTCAGGCATCAAGAATTACCCCACTAGCCATAAGTGTGGTAAGAACCATCTGGGCGATTGTCTTGCAAGAAAAGAGGGATGTTTTGGGTGCGGTAATTGTGGTCACAACTTGAGGGATTGTCCTTCTATACAAGGTCAAGGAGGTGGTAATGGTAGATATCAGTCTACAACTTCAGCAGCACTAGCAAGTCGCCCAAATCAGCCTGGTAAGTCATTTGGTATAGGTGGCATCAGCGCCTGAACAGGTTGTATGCACTTCAGGCATGCCAGGATCAAGAAGGTTCTCCTGATGTAGTCATTATTACATTACGTGTCTTTGACCTTGATGTTTATGCATTGTTAGATCCAAGGGCTATTCTTTATTTTGTAACTCCTTACATAACAGTCCAATTCGATGTCAGTCAACAAACTCTCTCAGAACCTTTCTAAGTCTCTACTCCATTGGGTGACCTAGTTGTAGCTAGATGGGTATACGAAAATTGCCCTGTTACAGTCTCTCATAAACTCACCTCAACAGATCTAGTAGAGTTCGAAATGGTAGACTTTGATGTCATTCTAGGCATGGATTGGTTACACTCATGTTATGCCTTAGTCGATTGTAAAACTAGGATTGCTCGTTTCAATTTCCAAACGAAGCAATCTTAGGATAGAAGGGTAGTAGCTTAGCTCCTATGAGTTGGTTTATTTCTAATCCTACGGCCATAAATAAGATAACTAAAGCTTATCTTTATCATCTAGTTCAGTTTGAGGATTCTAGCTTTGAAACCCCAACTCTCGAGTCAGTTCCAATAGTTTGTGAGTTTGCAGAAGTATTTCTAGAAGATCTTCCTGGAGTCCCTCCCAAAAGGTAAATCGACTTTAGAATTGATCTCCTTCATGATACCTAGCCCTATTTCTATTCCTCCTTACAGAATGGCTCCAGCAGAGCTTAAGGAATTGAAAGAGCAGTTGAAAGACCTTCTGTATAAGGGATTCATCAGACCTAGTATATCACCATGGGGTGCACCAGTGTTGTTCGCAAAAATGAAAGATGGTTCACTAAGAATGTGCATTAACTATATACAGTTGAACAAGGTCACAATCAAGAACAAGTATCCCATCCCCAAGATTGATGACTTGTTTGACGAACTTCATGGTGCTAGTCACTTCTCAAAGATAGACCTTAGATCGGGTTATCATCAGCTTAGAGTAAGCGATAGTGACATTCCAAAATCAACATTCAGACTCGGTATGGTCATAATGAATATGCAGTTATGTTTTTTAGACTAACTAAAGCTCCTGCAACTTTCATGGATTTGATGAACAGTGTTTCCAAATAGTACTTGGACTTGTTTGTTATCATCTTTATTGATGATATCCTCATTTACCTTAGGAGTGCGGAAAAACATGCAAGTAATTTGAGAGTTGTTCTGCAGACTCTCAAGGATTGCCAGTTATTCGTTAAGTTTAGTAAATGTGAGTTCTGGTTGCAATCCGTTGCTTTTCTTGGTCACATTGTATCTAGCAAATGGAATCGAGTGGATTCACAGAAGATAGAAGCAGTAAAACAGTGGACCAGACCAACCTCTGCTCCAGATATCAGAAGATTCTTAGGTCTAGTATGTTATTGCAAAAGGTTTGTGGAAGGATTTTCATCCATAGCCTCACCATTGACTAGGTTGACTCAGAAGATGGTCAAGTTCTAATTGTCAGATGATTGTGAGAAAAGCTTCGCTGAATTGAAAATTAGATTGAATATATCTCCTATCTTGAATGTACTAGAGGGTTCAAATTGTTATGTCATCTATTGTGATGCATCCAGAGTTGGCCTAGGTTGTGTGTTGATACAGCAAGGTAAGGTGATAGCTTATTCTTCAAGGCAGCTTAAGGATCATGAGAAGAACTATCCAACTCATGACCTCGAGCCTGCAACATTGTTGTTTGCACTCAAGATATGGAGACACTACTTATATGGTGTCCATTTAGATGTGTTCACCGATCATAAGAGCCTTCTGTATGTTTACCCATAAAGAGTTGAATCTTCGCCAGCGGAGATGACTTGTGTTCCTTAAGGATTATGATATGAGTTTGAATTATCATGATGGTAAGGCAAATGTAGTAGCCGACGCACTTAGTAGATTGTCTATGGGTACTGTAGCCTATTTTGAGGAAGATAGGAAGGAGCTAGTGAAGGATGTTCACAGTTTTGCTCGCTTGGGAGTTTTCCTTATGAGCATATCAGATAGCGGTGTAACAGTTCAGAATGGGGCAGAATCATCTTCAGTAATGTAGGTTAAGGGAAAGCAAGATAGTGACCCAATCTTGCTTGAACTTAAGGGTGCAGTCCATAATCAGAAAGTGGAGGTTTTCTCCCAAGGGGGAGACGGTGTACTTCGCTACCATGGTAGATTGTGTGTTCCGGATGTGGGCGAGTGTAGACAACATATTCTTGAAAAAGCCCATAACTCTAGGTATTACATTCATCCAGGTGCATTAAGATGTACCACGATCTGCGAGAAGTCTTTTGGTGGAACTACATGAAGAGTGATGTGACTGATTTTGTCTGTAAGTGCCCCAATGGCCAGCAAGTCAAGGTAGAACAGCAGAAACTAGGAGGTATGAATCAAGAGATTGATATTCATACTTTGTAGTGGGATGTGATCAATACGGACTTCATCACAAGATTACCTCGTACTCTAATACAGCATGTCTCAATGTGATTGATAGTTGATAAGATGACTAAGTCTTCCCGCTTTTTGGAGGTCAAGACTACAAATTTGGCAGAGAACTACTCCAAGCTTTATGTTAATGAAATTGTGAGATTTCATGGGGTTCCTTTATCTATAATCTCATATAGAGGTCCTCAGTTTACCTCTCATTTCAGAAAGTTATTTCAAAAAGTCTCAAGTTAACCTTGGTACAACATTTCATCCACAGACGGATGGGCAGGCAGAGCGTACCATTCAGACCTTAGAGGATATTTGAGAGCTTGTGTGATCGATTTAAAAGGTAGTTGCGATGATCACCTTCCTCTGTTTGAGTTTGCCAACAATAATAGCTACAATTCCATCATTCAGATGGCCCCTTATAACGATTTATATGTGCGTAGATGTAAATCTCATGTTTGTTGGTTTGAAGTAGGTGAAGCAGCTTTGATAGGGCCAGACTCAGTCCTTTATGCTACGGAGAAAGTGAAACTCATTAGAGATAGACTTAACACAACCCAAATTTGTCAGAAATCTTTTGCAGATGTAAGGAGAAGGGTAAGATACTGTAACACCCCGTAACTAAAATAGACAAAATAAATTAGTTTTTCCGAAAAGCGGCAGGTGAAACAGATGAGACCATCGACGGACCATAGACTGACCCATAGTCCGTCCTACACAACCGTCAATGGGATCAGAGACTCCCAAAAACTCAGCCAGGAAAAAATTGGCTGACTCTTGATCGACGGAAGACCTACGGTCGGTACGTTAGACGACGGTCCATAGTCCGTGACGGTCGATCGAGACCCCCATTCACCCACACTCTTACAAGAGCTATGGATGTCCAACACGGTCCGTAGGTGGAAAATTTGCAGATAGCTAAGGGGAAATGCAGTTGCGTTAACCTAAAATGCTCATAACTCTTAGAAAAAAAATGAATTATGTGTCTCATGAACTACCCACAGATAGATAATTAAATTATCTTTCAATAGATACCAACCTTGCTAAAATCATACCTACGAGTAAAAAGTTATACCATTTTAGTAAAGGCCTGTCAAATAGGTCCAGTCGACGGACCCAAGGACAAGGCGTCGATCAGACAACGGACCGTCAGTCCATGACATCGCTTGGTCCGACATAAACATTCCCAATGGTCTTTTTGACCTTTCCCAGTTCGTTTAAACCTGAATATATGTCGTTTTAACCATAAATCATTAGATATTAGTCAGTTTAATCCTAAAAACATAACTAAAACATATCTCAGTTAAATCATTAAATCAAAATTTAGATAATTAGAAGCAAGAGAGGAGAAAAAGCTCAAGCACCCTAGTTCAAACACGCAACAAGTTCCAACAGTTCCAGCCCTGAAACTTAAGTTATTTTCTGTGGATTTCATCACCAGGTATGTGGGATTTCACTAGTGGGTTCCCCCATTGGGTCCCTAGTTTTCAGTTAGATTATGGATTCTCTTGTCATGATTAAACCTAAGGTTTCTAGAATATTGATTAAACTTCATGAATCTATTAAATATATGTTCTTTATCATGTTATTACTTAGATTATCGCATAAGTTTCAGAACCCTAGCTTTGTATTGCTTTAGTTCTTGAATTACACATGCTAGGTGAGAAATTTCAGACAGTTCAGATTTACATGACTCAGTTATAAATGCATAATTTCCAGATTAATTGTAACATTTTCAATTTGCATGTATAGTTTTGAGCTATAAAATATTTACAAAAACTCAAACATAATAAGTAAATTTACAGAATTCATTGGGAGTAGCATAATACTGAGTTGGACTAGGGTTCAGCGTACCCAATTAGTCCCAGAACTACTAGAAAAGTAGGTTGTAAGTCCCCTCTGTGGGCAATCAATTTAGTGATCACGCCAACATCCCTTTATAACTTTGGCAGGGTATATTTGGTCCTCTCGATGGGGCATATACATCGAACTCCACATTTAGCTCATGTGGTTTTATTATCGGTTATTAGTAGCTCTCAGAGTTCAGCCAGACTCTCTACATTGTAAATTTATCAATATATTCAGTATTCAGTTTCAGCATGTTAAAAATCGGTCATTGCATCCAGTTAGCTGAAAATTCAGTTTATCATGATTGATTATTATACTTGCTTTTATGCTTGTTCAATTATGTTTTAATTCATTTATACTCTATCCAACATGCTCAATACTTTTCAAGTACTAATGCATATGTGCGCTACATCTTCTTGTTATGTAGGTTCAGGTTCTCATCATCCAGATCAGCATAGATCAATTTCCAATCTCCAGTTCAGCAAATTCAGTTGTGACTCTTCGTTCTCTGAGGACGACAGTCATGAGTGTCATTTTAGTCTTTAGTCATTTAGTTTCAGTTTTTGCAAGATTAGCTGGGGCTTGTCCCAGTATTTTTAGTCCAGATTAGAGGCTTACTTTAGACATAGTTAGCTTCAGCTTAGGTTTGAGTTAGTAACTTCATTGTATTAAACTCGTTAGTTTCCCTATATATCAGTTTTGCATATGTTTATTCCCCATCTTTTAATAAGAAATTATGATTTAGCTTCCACATCAGTTTTTTAGCTTTAGTATGCTCATGATCATGTCAGTAGGGTTAACTTGTGATCACTTATGGTACTAGGTTCCGTTTTCGCGTCTCGGGGAGTGACATATTTTTTTTGAAACATTAGATTAAGAAGCAAAGAAAAGATTTTCTTCCCTTTCTTCCTCCGATTTTTGCAAAAACAAAATACTTGCTTCGGTTGATTGTGCCTGTTAGATATTTTAATTAATTAAGTTTCTTCTTTCCTAGATATAACGGTATGTGGTTGCTATTTCCATGTTAGTGGAAACATGCAACTTTGTAGGTCAATTTTAATGTCTTTTATGACTTAGTGGTTGAGATAATGTAGGATGTGTGTATCCTTTATAAAGATTGTTCATTATTTCAGTTAAGTAAGAAGTTAACCACCTCCCAAACTATCATTTTATTTTTATTTTCATTCTACTTATTTAATAATGGTATCAAAGCCAGTGAGAGTGAACATGCTTTAGTTATGAAAGTGCCATGTCTTCAGATACCTTTGTTCAACCTGCTATTCAAAACTTTGATGGTCATTATGACCGTAGGAGCATTTTGATGGAAAACTTTTTGAGGTCCAAAGAGTTCTGGGCAGTAGTTGAGGGTAGATTCGAAGAACCTGTGGCTAGTGTTGTTCAAACAAATGCTCAACAGAAAGATCTTGAAGTACTAAAGTTGAAAGATTTGAAGGCGAAGATTTATCATTTCCAAGCCATTGATTTTTTAATATTGGAAACAATTCTTCGGAAGGATACATCAAAGAAAATTTAGGAATCCATGAAGAAGAAGTACCAGGTAAATGCAAGGGAAAAGCGAGCACAACTTCAAACTTTACGAGGTAAGTTTGAGTCCTAGTGTATTAAGCCGGGAGAGTCAGTGTTAGTTCTCATGCACTATGAAAATTGTCAACAAGATTTGGATTCTTGGAGAGAGGCTTGAATATGTCACCATTCTTGAGAAGATCCTGCGGTCTATGTTGCCGAAATTCAATTTTATTATCTGCTCCAGTGAAAAAAGTCCAAAGATCTGGATACTCTTTCACTTGATGAATTACAAAATTTCATTGACTGTTAATGAGCACAAAATTGTTCCACATGATGTAGAAAGCAAGCATTACAAGTAATCACAACTTCCAATGATACAAGGAGCAGAAGGAGCACATGCAAGGGAAGAAACTCAGAGAAAACATAAGAGGGAAACCGTAAACAGAATGGTCAGCATGATCATGATCAACAATACTTGTCCAATGGAAAGGAAAGATTTTCAGATAAGTCTCATATCAAGTGTTATATATGTCACAAGTATGGTAATTACATTCTGAAAGTCGCACAAATATGAAGAATTGTACATGGGAAGAACTCTAATTTTGCAGAAGTAAGTGAGGATTAGGAGATATCTTTGTTAATGGTGAGCCGATCCTCAAAACAATACCACAAAAGTTTATGGCATTTAGACATGGGCTATAGCAACCATTTGACTGGAGAAAATCTGCATTTTATTAACTAGATGAAACTTTTCGCACAATAGTGAAGTTTGGCGATGATTCACGTATAGTTATAAAAGGGAAAGGGAATGTAAATCTCCAAATGAAGTCTACTTCAATGCAAATTATCTCTGATGTTTTCTTTGAACAATACCTTAAAACAAACCTTATCAGTGTTGGTCAACTTCAAGAGAACGGCTACGAGATGTGTATCAATCATGGCATTTGCAGAATTTGAGATTCTGATCTTGCATTGATCGCTGAAGCTAAGATGATGGAAAATAAGTTTTTCCCACTTGATATTCATAATATTGGCTCTACCAATTTTTTTTCAACAAAGTTTAATAGTCAAGCATAGCTTTGGCCCTACATTTATGGGTATTTGAATTTTGGAAGACTGAAAATGTTGCAGCAAAAGAAGACGGTTATGGGTCTTCCGAATCTTTATATGCCAGTAGATATTTTTGTGAAGATTGTATAATTGGAAAGAAATCTCGGGATAGCTTTCCAAAAGTAAAAGCATGGAGGGTAAAAATATAGCTAGAGTTTGTTCACTCGGATATTTGTAGACCAATAAATGCAATATCCAATGGAGGAAAACGTTACTTTATAACGTTTATTGACGATTTTAGCCGAAAGACATGGGTTTATTTTCTGAGAGAAAAACTTGATGCTTTTACCATTTTCAAAAGATTCAAAGCTCTTGTTGAGAAGCAGACATGATGTTCCATTAATATTCTTCGTACTGATCTTGGAGGGGAGTATCTTTCACAAGGATTTATAAATTTTTGTGAGTTTCATGGATACAACGACAACTTATAATCCTCAACAAAATGTAGTTTATAAGAGGAAGAATCGAACAATCATGAACGTTGTGCGAAGCCTTTTACAAAAGATCCATGTTCCAAAAGTTTTTTGGCTTGAAGATGTCTGCTGGAGCTTTTATGTGTTGAATCGAAGTCCTTCTCATGTTGTTCAGAATATGACACCAGAAGAAGCTGGGAGTGGACAAAAACCAGATCTTAAACACTTTAGAGTGTTAGGGTGCATGCATTTACTCATGTTTCTGATCAGAAAAGGACAAAGCATGATGACAAAGCCAATGAGTGTGTTTTCATGGGTGTTTGTAGGGAGTCAAAATCTTAAAAGTTGTACAATCATGTCAGTAAGATAGTGATTATCAATAGTGATGTGGTATCTGATGAAGATAATTTATGGTCGTGGGAAGAAAAGCCAAACAACCAACAACTTTCTTTAGATCTTGACGAAGGAGATATGTAGCAAGAGCAACCAGTAGCCAATGAATGTGTTTCTACCTTGGTACATCAAGAAGGCACCAGCTTACAACCTCAACAAAATCGAAGAAGGCTAACATAGATGGCAGATTATGAGGTGAGTGGAAATATTCAATCTGAAAATGAAGATTCATCTACATATTTATATTTATTTTATGGTTCTGATCCCGTAAGATTTGAGGATGCCTATAAAGATTTAATGTGGCAGAAAGCAGTGGATGTTGAAATTGCTGCAATTGAAAAGAACAATACTTGGGAGCTTACGGATCTTCCAAAAGGAGAAAGATCAGTTGAAGTTAAATGGATTTATAAAACCAAGCCCAATAAGTCTGGTGAAGTTGATAAGTACAAGGAGAGCTAGGTGGTGAAAGGATACAAGCAAGAGTATGGTGTGGACTACAAGGAGGTCTATGCCCTGGTATTCATACTTGATACCATCTGATGTGTGTTGGCATTGGCAGCTCAAAACAATTGGCAGATTTATCAAAATGATGTAAAATCAACCTTTCTACACAAAGAGCTGCAAGAGAAGGTATATGTTGATCAACCTCCTGGTTATGTGATGCATGAAAGCGAGCTTAAAGTTTATAGATTGAAAAAGTCTTTATATGGGCTAAAATAAGCTCCCCGAGCTTGGTATAGTCGCATTGATGAATATTTTAATATCGGAAACTTTAGAAAATGACCATATGAGCATACACTTTATACAAAAATTGTGGATGGGAAACTTTTGATTGTATGCTTATACGTAGATGATTTGATTTATATTGGTATTGATCTTGTATTTTTTGAAAAATTTAAGCTATCCATGATGACGGAGTTTGATATGTCTGATCTTGTCTTGATGCATTACATTCTGGGATCGAAGTAAAGCAATCAAGTAGTGAAACTTTTATTTCACATAAGAAATATGTCCAGGAAACATTACTAAGGTTTCGAATGTAGAGTTGCAATTCTATCACGACACCAACATAGTTGGGACTGAAGTTGGAAAAGAACCATATAGGAAAGAAGATTGACAACACTTTTTTCAAAAAACTCGTGGGATGTTGGATGTATCTAATAGTCACCAGGCCTGACATAATTTGTTATGTTAGTCTTGTTAGCAGGTACATGGAGTACGCAAAAGAGATTCATTTTTTGGCTGCTAAAGAATTCTCATGTATTTTCAAGGTACCATTGACTATGGTATTCTATACGAGAAAGAAGGCATGTCAGAGTTAATTGGCTTCACAGATAGTGATTTTGTTGGAGATAAAGAAGACAAAATGAACACTTCAGGTTATGTGTTTATGCATTGACCTGGAGTTGTTTCTTGGTACTCCGAGAAGCAACCAATTGTTACATCGTCCAGTACAGAAGCATAGTTTTTAATTGCAACTTTGTGTGCTACTTAAGCAATTTGGTTGAAGAATATATTGGTTGATCTTCATGTTCGACAGCAAGAACTAATTCTTATTTACCGCAATAATGGCTTACCGGTTAAGCTTTCAAAGAATTCTGTGTTGCATGGACGGAGCAAACATTAGAAGTTAAGTTTCACTTCCTTAGAGATCTCACGTAGGAGAAAGTTATTGATGTTGTTTTCTTTAGAAGTGAATACCACGCTGCTGATATCTTCACTAGGTCCCTTAAGCTGACAACATTCACAAAGTTAAAGAAGATACTTGGATTTTCACTTTAAGGGAAAGATACTATAAAAATGTTATTAAGCTGAAGTCGTAGACTTATCAGTTTAAGGGAGCGTATGTTAGATATTTTAATTAAGTAAATAAGATTCTTCTGTCCTAGTTTTAAGTGTATATGGTTGTTATTTCCAAGTTACTGGAAACATATGACTTAGTAGGTAAGTTTTGATTTTTTTTATGGCTTAGTGGTTAAGATAATGTAGGTTGTGTATTGTGTCAGGTGAGTAAGAAGTTTACCGCCTCCCAAACTCTTACGTGTTTACTTTTATTTTCTTTCCAGTTTTCTGATAGTGCCAACAATCCTTCTCAATGTGGTCAAACTTTTTTGCAAAAATTACATTGGGGCTTGCTTTTGTGTCAACATTTGTTTGCATTGTGATTAATAACTTTTCAAATTTTTCAAAATAGACTAGTACATTTCTCACATTTTTCTTCAACCTTTTTATAAGAACCATCATAATCCCGCCTTTTTTTTTTATTATAATTCTTCTTTGGTTGATATATTGAGAAATTTTGAGAGTTCCCATTTGTTTTGGACTAGAAAGTTGTATCTTTTGGTTGATCTTAACAAAAATATTTTTCCTTCTTCTGTGCACGAAATGATCCAACAACATCTTTTGACGAAGAAAGATTTTTAGTTTCCTTAGTGATAACAACAATATACTCATATTTCTCTGTGAAACAAACTAGAATCTTTTCCACAACTTGTTGGTCACCTTGATTTCTCATTTAACTAATAATATGCATGACACTTGTGCAATATTCTTTTTTTTTTCAATTTCTATTATCTTCAAGTTTTGAAACACTCTTCAAAGAGTTTGATGATTTATATTGTGTACGTTTTCGTCACCATAAACCTCTGTTTCTGGAGATTCCCAAACATCCTTCGTAGTCTCTCAAGTAACTAATTTTTAAAAATATGCTCTTGATACTCCCATTTGGAATTTTCTCAAGGCTTTTGCATTTTGGAGATATTTAGCCTCATAATTTTTCATCTCTACTACTAAGAGTCCCATCATTTTTTTGTTCTTCATAGCCATTTACAAAAATAGCCCACAAACCTTCAACTTTCTAATGTGTTATCATTCTTATCTTCCAATATTCAAAATAATTTCCATCAAAAAATGGAGTAAGAACAAACGAAGAATCAACAGCTTCATTTGTTTTCAATGTCATATTTTTTTTCTTCACCTAACCCCAGATTAAGAATGAAAATGTTCTCTTGATACCAAATGTAGGAAATATAGAAGGGGAATGCTTTCTTTAGAGAATACTCAAATTTAATATAGGCTACTTAAGTCTGCTTAAGATGATTGTAATAATCTATTACATCTTTATATATACTAATGAAATGTAAAACCAAAGTTCTTGCACAAATAAGTAGATACATGTATCAAAATTTACTAGATACATGTATTACTAAATCCTAAAGGTCTTCTTGAAAGACTAAACGACTGTTGAAAGACTAAACATCAATGTATGGACACATTAATTCCAACACCAACAAATGCAACAATTATTCAAAGTAGATGGGTGTACTCTATCAAGATAAAAGCTAACGGAATCCCTAGATCGATACAAGGCAAGATTTTGCAGCTCAAGGACAAAGCAGGAATTTGGAATTCATTACGATAAAACATTTGCTCCAGTAGCTAAGATGATGACAATATGTATATATGTAGCTTTAGAAGTTTGAAGTTACATCAAATGGACGTCAAGAATGCTTTCTTGCATGGAGACTTGCAAGAAGCTATCAACATTAATATACCACAAGGTTACAAATTTTTAATCTAAATCAGGTGTGTTGTCTTAAGAAATATATCTGTGGATTAAAACATGCTCCACTCTCTTGGTTTGAAAAGTTCTGAACTACAATTCTAGGTGCTGATTTTACTATTAGTTGCTCAGATTATTCATTTGTTATACTTAACTCTACCTCAAGTATTTATATTCTTATCCTTTAGGTGGATGATATGATTATTCGAGGAAACGATTGTCTTAACCTCTCGGTTGAAAATCTGCTACACTCCTCGGTCATGATGAAGGACATAAGAAAGCTAACAATGTTTTTTGGGTTTGAAGGTATGTGATGGAGAAGAAGTCATACGATTGAGTCAAAAATAGTATGAAGAAGATCTAGTTCGGTTAGATAATCATATGGTTCATAAGAAGGTCCATACTCCAATGGAAGCGAATAGAAAAAAAAAGAGAGGAAGGAGATATATTTGTCGATCAGACCTTGTATAGACTTCTAGTTGTGTCAATTATATATCTTACAACGATCCATCCTAATATTTCTTATGCAGTACAAATGTTAAGTCAATTTGTTATCAAGCATTACAAGATACACTGCATAGCTTTACTCAGGCTTTTTAGATACATAAGAGGTATCCTGAATCGAAGTCTCTTATACCCATCATCTTCATCTTTGTTCATAGAAGGAAACACTCGTGCGGATTGGGCAGGATGCCCTAACTAAAGACGATCAACTATGGGTTGATGCATGATGCTCAGCTCGTGTATGATCTCTTGGAAGTGCAAAAAACAACCTCAAACATCGAAATTATCTACCGAAGGTGCATATAAAAGTATGTCTGCTGCATCCTTTGAAAGTATTTGGCTACGAAGGTTGTTATCAAAACTCGACATCAAAATGGAAGCATTTAGACATTGCATGAAGAAATTACTACTGCAATCAGAATAGAAACCAGCCCGTTCATCATAAAAATAGCAAGCACATAGAAGTATATATCCTCTAAAGATCAGAGTATTAACCTGAAGTATATATCCTCTAAAAATTTATTTACAAAGGTCATGTTAATAAGGAGACACAATTATCTTTTGTCCAAATTCATTATTTGTGATACTCTTCATTAGTTTGAGGGAGGGTGTTGACTTTACCTTTTTATCATCAGATAATAAGGACTCTTAGGTTGTGTTTGGTATGAAAGAAAATGTTTTCCAATTTTCTCATGTTTGATTTGGACAAAGTTTTTGAAAAATATTTTCCAAATGAACTTATTTTCCACACAATTAAGGATAACCACTCCCCTTCAAAAGCTTAGGAAAACATTTTCCAAAACTCCCATCTAACTTCAAATTACATTTTTTTTTAAAAACAAAATTCTAAACAATATTTTCAATTTCAATGTTTTATATTTTTCCTTCACTCTCCCCCAGAACCCCGATCATGCCTCCACCCTCTTAAAAAAATATATTTGTGTTTAGAAAAATATTTCCAATTTCAAAATTTTATTTTTTACCCTTATCCTGGACCCCCCCCACCCCCAAACCCCTACTCTACCCACTCAAGGCAACCACTACCCCTGGACCCCCCCCCCCAAATAGATTTGTTGTACAAAAATATTTTCAACTACAGAATTTCATTTCTTAACTTAATATTTTACGTTTTCACCCCTATCCCTTCGGCATCCCCCCCAACCAGTGAATTTACAAGCGCGTCTAAGCGTAGAAGCGAGGCACATATAACATCTGCCGCTACGCATGACCTAAGGCGAGGCTCATGTCTCAGTGGGCCCTTTTTTTTAAAAAAAAACCTCAGTCTAAAAAGGGGGTCAGTCTAAAAAAGCGGTTCTTTTCATTTATTAAAAGAGTCTGTCCTAGTTCCCAACTTCCCTAAAACGCAATTAAGGGGAAGTCATAGAGTTTCTAAAAGCCAAAAAAAATGAAGTATTATAAGAATACTAGGAATTGAAGGGTAGTATCACAAAAAAAATTTGTTCTTCTTCCTCTTCCTCTAGAAGAACAAGCATCAATCAAGCAAGCAAATACGTAGGTATCTTCTTTCGTTATTTGTTATTACTTTTAGTTTTTACTGATTTCATAAATTTTTTATGCTTCAATATTTTATACTTTGTTTTATATTTGTAGAAAATTTTACAATAAATAGAAATATGGGACACTTGTCCTTGTTTAATGACTTATGGTGTTTTACCTTTAAAATTTATCAAAGAAAATTGAACATTGGTAAATTGTCATATGATAATAACGAAGATATATAACCATAGTGGTGGACCCATATATATGTAGTTGTTTTATATCATTATTTGTTGAGTTACAATTGCATCTAAAATTCTCTATATATTTTTTGTTTGAGCTTATAATTAATAAAGAACCTGTAAAGTGTCCACCTTTTTTTTTCTTGTTGTGTATTAATATTTATTATTTAGAAATTATAACTACTAGATTATAAATATTATTTCCAGAAGTAGAATATGCAAAGGACTTGTCTAGAGGCAACAGAAAGGATCCTTGTTGGAAATATAACTACTTGAAGGACACTGACGACACTAAAAGAGTCATGTGCAATTTTTGTGGAAAAATAACCACGGGGGAATTAATCAGGAAAAACAACATTTGATCAGAATTTTTTGGAATGCAACAAAGTGGATAAAATTCCTAGAGGAGGTTAGAGGGGAACAGAAAAATTACACAAACGAGAAAAAAATAATAAAGGAAGCCTATACTAAAGAGTTTCCCGAATTTGATGAGTTTGAATATCAAGACACTGGAGGTGGAGAAAATGAAGTCCAAGAGATCAATCAGAAGAAAAGAGTTGGAGGAAACTTTCCTACTGGCACTAATAAGAAACCTTCCTATGGAAGGGACCTATGGATATATTTCTCCAAAAGTGTGGAACACTTTGGCAAAAGAATATCAAAAGACTTGTGTGATAAATAGGAAGAGCAATGACAATTTTAAAATTAGCTCATTTTTTTATGATAATGGGATGCCATTCAATGTAACTTGGTCAAAATGTTTTAAGGAAGAAATTAAGTTTGTAAGGAGGTATGGTTCAAACTTGAGGCCTCCAAGCTACCATGAATTAAGATTTCCATTACTTAGGAACGAAGTCGAGTTGACCAATGAAATTATAAATAGACATAGAGAAGAATGTGTGAAGTATGGAACTTCCATTATGCAGATGGTTGGACAGATAGAAAAAAACTTTGATAAGCTCTTTGGTGAATTCTCCACAAGGAACAGTGTTTATTTAGTCGATTAGTGCTTCCTCACTTGTTAAGACCGGAGACAAGTTATGTGAATTGCTAGATATATATGTGGAACGCATTGGAGAAGAGAATATGGTTCACATATTAGTTATAATGGCAGCAACATTGTGTTGTCTGGTAAGAATTTATTGCATTAAAAAGCTAAGTTTTATGTTTTACTTTCTCATATCGACCAAAATATTGGTTTGTAGATTTTAACATATCTATTTACCCTTTTTTCTATAGTTCAACTATTACAGAGGAAAAGACCACACATATTTTGGACCCCATGTGCAACTCATTGTATAGATTTTATGTTAGAAGACATAGGGAAGATTCCTACCATCAAGAAGGCCCTCCAAAAATAAATATCCCTGGTCGGTTCCATTTATGGACACTCAGTAGTCTTTAATATGATGAGAGATTTCACTAATAAGAAAGACTTGGTGAAATATGGTATTACTCGATTTACGACGAGTTTTCTGACTTTGTAACGGTTGCATTTTTGAAAATCAAATCTGCAAGCAATATTTACATCTCCAAATGGGTGATTAGTAAGTGGTCTGAGTTATCAAGGGGAGAAACTACAACATACTGTCTTGACGGCAACATTCTAGAGTCAAGTTTCTAATATTTTGAAGATAATGGGGCCTCTTGTTAAAGTGTTGCGATTAGCTGATATGAGAAAAAACTTCCATGGGGTACATTTATGAAGTCGAGGATAGAGCCAAGGTGGCTACTGAAAGGCATTACAAGGGAATGTTGCAAAATATAAAGATGGCAACGCCAATTGCATCATCCATTACATGCTGCTGGACATTATTTAAATCCGGAGTTCTTCTTTGAAAATTCAGCTATTGAGAATTATCAACAAATAACAAATGGGTTGTATGCTTGTATTGAAATATTGGTTCCAAGCACTGAAGTACAAGAAAATATAATATCAGAGATGCCATTGTACACAAGAGCTGAATAACAATTTGGCCTTCCTATTTCAAAAAAGAGCTAGAACAAAAAGATCTCCTGATAATTGTGTCACATCCGGGGAGCACCCCCTAGAAGTAACAATGCGTACTTAACCTCTCGGACGTCTTATACAAGCCCATAGTTATCATTCATTGCATTGACATAGTAAATTTAACAGTTAAAATTGTTAATAGCACATCATATGGTAGAAACTTTAATTCTTATATATATAAAATATCATATTACATACTTAGACCTTAAGTCACTTTTCCATCATAGACTCAATCAACATTAGGATACATTAAGGACATGACCCTTAGGACATAAACATAAGTACAATTCTTAATACATTACAGTAAACCACGACATAGGAAATCCTTGGACTTAAGGATACCTTTCCTTGAGCTTGGGAATCACATATAGAGCTCTACAATCATAGAGTCATACTTTAACCATCCATATCTACACTTTGTGTAAAAAGTAGAGAAAAATGGGATTAGTACAAGAATTCACGAAGAATGGCAACCATGCAAAAACATGCACTTAAAAGAGACATTTTCTTGAAATCATACTTCATGATTTTTTTAGTAAATCTTCATAAAAGAATTATTCAATAGCATTTATATCATTCACATACTTATTATAAACATATTAAAAGGACAAACATCTCATAAGTTCACATACAGAATTTATTACATTTTCAAGTCACATTACAGTGAGCTATTCCTACTTTACAGTGAACATTCCTTTCTTTTATTCATTAACCTCCCAAGTAACCTCTAGTGATACTTGGTGCAATACATAACCTTAAAACCACAAGGAAACCATACATACAATCTACACAAGGCAACACATATCATCATAGAAGTATAGTACAACATTTACATATTTAAGACAATACCATAGGACAATTACAGTAAGCTACCTTCAACTTGCATATATACTAACTTCATTTCACATAAATGCATTATGAGACCTTACTCATAATCCTACCCTTAGTCTACTAGTGAAATGCATATGTGAAGCACCATAACATAACACAAACTTTGTAAACCTATCATAATACTAGAAGCCTTACCATCCAATTCATACATCAACAAGCAAGAGAAGACAACTTTATTCATGTCAATATAAAACCTTCATCATATAGTAATTTCGACCAACATAGTGAATGTAAGGATAAGTTCACATCATATATACTTATACCATGCACAACTTCATAACAAGTAGACAAATACTACAATGTCATGCATAAAGACATTCACAGAAACATGCATTAGATCACCTTCCTAGGACTTCCCTCAAGAGCCAATTATGAAATGCATAGGTGAATTCCCATACCCCCACCTGTACTAAACAACTACCATTAGGTTATCCTTGCTAGGGTTCTTACTTTACTTCCATTTTCCATTTTACTTTAGGGAAACTATACCCTTAATCGACACTAAGACCATGGGTGCAAAACATGGAATTTGGTGTCATCCCCTCACACCAAAAAGAGGGCATCTTACTTGCCAAGGTAAGACATATATCATGCTAGCATATTAGGTGATATCACTTGCTAGATCCTCTGTGGCAAGCATAGTTTATGGAACTTGGGGGACATAATGGAAATATCACTCTTACCCTTTTTAGGTTATGAGGCTATCCACCCCATGAGGACCATAGTGGACCCTTTTCACCTTCCCTCTTTTGGAAGGTGTACCTCCTCATCTACAAGTTCACTCGGTGCTAATCTAAGTTCCCTTTATTGAAAAAAGCCTTTATTATCATTTATTTATAAAACATAGGCTTAAGAGAGTCATCCCCTCATACGCTTAACTCATCGTTCATGGATGGGAGTTCATCAACCTAAATAATGTGAGAAATCCTTTCATATGGACATAACATATGTATTAGCACTATCTAGTTAAGGATACACTGAACCTCTTCAAGGATCCATTATTTACTAGATCATCAGTCATGTGTGAGTGTTTATACATATATGTGAGCAAACCTTTCACATAACACTTTAAGACCACATGACCATACATTCATATTCATGCACATAAAAATCAAACCTACGAACTATCCTATCAAGGTACACATGTGCAATACATAGACAAGTTCCCACACCCTTGCCCATACTAGTGCACCTATAAATTCATCCAACTAAGGAATACATAACATACTTCACATGCATATACTTTACATGCATAGTAGTAGAGACTAGTGAAGATGATAACAACCTTTCATTAGGCACTATGAACATTTACTACATTGTAAGCATGCATAATGTGTGAGTGTGTGTATACATTGGTCAGCCTGATTATACAATGACTATCAACAACACATTGAGGCAACCACCCTCTTAAGGCCACAATTCGCTTCCAAGAATAGACCATAGAACAACAATAGCGTAGGAGGCAAGACAATTTTCACATTATAATCAAGACTCCTAACTTTAACTATTTACACATTCACATAGGGGTACATGGGTAGGGGTCATCAATCCTTAACACTTCATTAATGTCAGCACCTGCACATGATCTTAGCATAATCATTTACATGCGCATAACAATAGTAACATAACCTAGATTCACAACTATAATAGAAGACTACACACAAGTTACACATAAGGTGATTATCATAACCACTCATTCATATATACATTAACTTGGTTTCAAGGACATGGTCAAAACACATATATAATGACAATAACGTAAACACCGCCACAATAAGGGGAACCATACCACACAATGTCATACAAGGCTTCATCAACTACAACAATAAAAAAAGTAGAAGAGGTAATTATTCTTACCAATTTCACACCCTTTGATCATCCTTGATCAACACACCTTGTATATAAACTATTAATATATAGGGCAGTAGCTATATGTACATTAATCATAACAGGAAACATGTACAATTCGCTACAAGGTTATACTACAACATCATATAAGGTATCATATATAATAGAAAATAGAGAGTTATAGACCATCAACTATCTTCTCTAATTTAGGTCATTAATAATCTTGCATCGTTATTGAACATTTAAGGTAGTATATAAAGAAATCATAGCCTAGGTGAGATCCTACTACAATTGCCAATAAGCTCGAGATCACTTTAAACATTCTTCATATTAGGAATTCCTGGATGAGAAACTTGCTTTGAGTAATCCTATTCAAACAATCATGCATTGATCCATATCATATAATCAATACACATTCTAGACACTAGACCTAAGAATATTAACATACTCGAAATTCACTTTTATACAATTAGAGACCAATGTTACATTAATCAGAAGTTACTACATAATAGCTTATGACCACATAGCTCAATTAATACCAAACCTTAGTTAATTTGATCATACTATATTTATATTCACAATTCAAAAAAATTATTAGTCTAATGAAGTAGCTACAAGAACCACAACATAATATATTTCAACTTTAACACCTTAAAATGTCCATATTACAGTGATCACATAGATAATTAGGCTAGGCATGTTCAAATTCTCATACATTGATGCACATGGATCTTTATAATCAATTAACCAATAATTGACGTAAATAACAGTAATTCAACGTAACAGAATACAATTTAACCATTAACAAGCCATGATCACAATGCCCATGGAAGTGTTAAATCAATTTAGGAAGGAACATGGGTTCATCATGTAACTTTATTAAAATCACGTTCAAACCAAGAAATTAAAATCAATGCATCATGATTTAATCATTTATAACTTTTTTAGAAAGAACCCATGGCTAGATTGAAGAAGAAGAACTTTGATCATGAAATGTCTTTTGAAAACATTGATATTAACTCTCCAAGTGAAAGGTTAGTTGGAGATGAAGTATTATGTTAATTTTGTATAGTTTAAAACCTCTAAAACATCGTGAATAACCCATAAGAATCCAATCTACAAGCTGTTCTTGAGCTTCAACAAAAATGGAGATTTCTAGAAAATTTGTTTTGGAGGGAAGGTTTATTTCGTGAGAAGGGATTAGGAACGGGTTGTTCACGTGTTTGATCACTTAAATACACCCAAAAATTGTTAAATTAATCAATTAGAATCAGTCTAGGATGTGGGTTGAATTTCCTATTCACTCCTTAAATAAAATAGTACACAGGCAACAACTGCAGGCCACCATCGATGGACAACCATCGACTGGCTGTTTGTTAATCGACTGGCCGTCTCTTGCTTCCGTCAATTTGACATCGCCCTTGTTTTGGGATTAGACTTTCCCAGCTAAGTTTTCATCGACTATACCTCACCAACAGGCCGTTGGTCAACCAACTGGCTGTCGTTTGGTTCAGTAGATTGATACTGCCAAGGTAGTGTCTCGACCAGCCTTGGTTCCTTCTTGTAGGCCCTTTTATGGCGCCCTTTAAAAGTAGTACCCAGACGTTTCCAATGTAAATACAACCCTTAAAACGTTTTATACATTTCACATAAGTTTCACAAAAAACAAATACTCGAAACTCGTCCAAACATGCAACGCCCCATTAAGACACACATGAACGTCTCAAGGGCTATCTTTTAAACATCTTGGACGTTCTTGGATGTTTGACCTCCAAACTTCACGAAAATCAATATAATACTATTAAACATCATTATAATTCATTTTAAGTCTTTATAAGCTCATGGCATAAAAATATAAGCATGAACATAACTGGAGTGTGTTGGAGCATGTAAGTACAAAGTACTCGTAGTAGTCTATATCACATTTATTATTTTTTCGTTGCATAGTTAATCAATTATATTAAATTATAACACTAACCAATGAAACATATCCATACCAAAAAAAGAAATACATTGCAGCATCAAAGATTGAATGATGTAGTGTTTGTTAAGTATGAACATTCATTAAAAGCTCATTATGACTTGCGGAGTGTCATAGATCCAATATCATTGGATAAAATTGTTCATAGTAATGAATGGTTGGTTGGGAAGATAGGTATTAATATGGAAGCAAAAGATGAATTGACGTTTAGTGATGACAACTTAACTTGGGGTGATGTTTCAGAAGAGTCGAGCAGTGAGGATGTGTTGACATATACAAGGCGACAAAGGAGAAAATCGAAAGTTACTACAACTAATGCCTCAAGCTCCCGATCTCCACGTATTGACATAGAAGATAAGGTTAATTAAGACGAGTTAGGGGTAGAAGAGATTGAAGGCTATAAATCTAGTGATACTGATACCAATAAGAATCACCCTATTGAAGATGATGATATGGAAAAATATTATTTTAGTGATTAGAAGTAGAATATATAAGCAACATATATTGTGATAGGCCAATCTTCATTACAAGCACTATATATTTACTATTTTTGTGTAAATATGTTACATAGGTATATTATATATATATATATATATATATATATATA
>NC_028646.1:51236316-51247450 GCF_001406875.1 Solanum pennellii | reverse complement strand
TATATATGTATATATATATATATATATACATATATAAATATATATATATATCAAATATTTGTATAAAAGGGTCGGCATATGTGGCGCAACCACAAACAAAGATTCCCTTTTAACTTATTTATTTCCAAAATTAGTCTTCCTTTCATAGAAAGTTGTGACTTTAATTAAAAGTTTTGACTTTTACAAAAAGTTGTGAATTTTTATGAAAAGTTGCGACTTTTTATGAAGAGTTCCAACTTTTACAAGGAGTTGCGACTTTTTTGAAGAGTTGCAACTTTAATGAAGAGTTGCAATTTTATAAAACAGTTGTGACTTTTATGGAAGATTGTGACTTGTCCAAAGAATAGTTACCTTTCCCATAAGTACAATAAGCATTTACTTACACTACTCTTTATTGTTTATAAATAGAGGAATTTTCTCTCATTTTAACACAACAAAATTCTTAATTTCTTCTTATTTTTATGCAAAAAATTAAATATTTGTGCATGTTTCTCCTGTTGAGTGACTCACTAACACCATTATTTTTGTATCAAGACACTAGCGAATAGAACTTTTCTATCCTGAGAGATTGATTCTTTAAACCTCGGATACCAGAGTGAAAAATTTTTCTTAAGGGAACAACGTGCATTCAGTAGGATCGGCCTTTTCCTTTATATTTCATTTTACTATTAAAGATAATTGTAACATCCCGTATCCAAAACAGACAAAAATGCAAATTTTCAAAAGTTGCAGGTGCCAGCGATGGAGCAAACTACGGAGTGTCAGATGACTTACGGAGTCGACTACATCATGGGCCAGCTTACTCTCAGTTCAAGCTCACAAACGAGGTCGACTAGTACGGACCGTCAGTCGACTTACAGTCCGTCATTCGACTCCCTTGATTGATCAGCTTACTTCCAGTTCTGAGTCACCAACGACGATCTAGAAGTACGGTCCGTCAGTCGACTTATCCGTCAGTCGACTCCATTGATTCGCTATCTGACTTTCAACTCTCCGTCACAAACGACAGTCGACCAGCACGGGTCGTCAGTCAAGTCCGTCAGTGAATCCAATAACTTTTAAGTTAGGGGTCTTTTGGCCTTTTCTCACTTCATTTTAACTTTAAGAGACATCATTTTGACCCTAAATCATCAGATTTTAGTCAGTTTAAGTAAAGAAACATAACAAAACATACTTGAGTCAAATAATTAATCAAAACTTAGGAAATTATAAGCAAGAAATAAGAAAAAGACCAAGAACCCTAGTTCAAAAACGCAGCAAGGTTCCTGCAGTTCCTACATCGAAATCTAAATTTCTCTAGGAATTTTATCACCAGATAAGTGGGATTTAACTACTAGGTTCCTTTCACCCATTGGATCCCTCGTTTTCACTCAGTTTGTGATTCTCTTATCATGATTAAACATAGGGTTTCTAGAATTACAACACAACTTCATGACTTATTTAAAATATATGTTCCAAATTATATTATCATGTTAGAACTCAGATTACCGCATGAATTTCAGCAACCTCGATATGTATTTCATTAGTTCTTGAATGACAAAAGCTAGGTAAGATATTTCAGTTTAGTTATACATGCTTCAGTTATAAATGCATAATTACAAGATTAATTTTTGCATTCTCAGTTTGCAATTAAGCTATGAGCTAACCAGTATTTACAAAATTCAGACATAATCAGTTAACAACATAAATCAATGGGAGTAGCATAACAGAGGGTTGGAATAGAATTTAGCGTACCCAATTAGTCCCATAAATACTAGACAAGTAGGTTATAAATCCCCTCTGTGGGTAATTATGTTTAGTGATCACGCCACCATGCCTTTATACCTTTTGAAGGGTTTAATAGGTCTTCTCACTGGGGCATTTACATGGACTCCACATTAAGCTCATGTGGTTTTATTATCGGTTATTAGTAGCTGCCACAGTTCAGCCAGACTCTCTGCATTGACCATTTATCAGTACATTCAGTATTAAGTATTAACATGTTATAAATTAGTCATTGCATCAAGTTAGCTTAGAATTCAGTTTATCATGCCAGATTATTACACTTGCTTTTATACTTGTTCAGTTATGTCTTATTTCAGCTATACTCTATCCTACATGCTCAGTATCTTTCAAGTACTAACGCATATGTGCGCGACATCTTCTCGTAATGTATGTTCAGGTTCTCAGCATCCAGATCACGCATAGATCGATTTCCGATCTCCAGTTCAGTAGATTCAGTGGTGAGTCCTCATTCTCCGAGGAAAACAATCATGAGTGTCATTTCAGTATTTCGCCATTTGGTTTAAGTTTTTGAAAGATTTATCTAGGGCTTGTCCCAGTATATCTGGTCCAAATTAGAGGATTACTTCTGACATAGTTAGTTTCAGCTTAGCGTTGAGTTAGTAACTTCATTGTATTAAACTCATCAGTTTTCATACATATCAGTTTTAGCATATGTGTATTCCCTATCTTTCAGTTTAAATTATTATTTAGCTTCCGCATTCTGCTTCTTTAGTATGCTCATGATCAGGCCAGTACGTTAGCTTGGGATCACTTATAATCCTAGGTTCTGTGTTCGCGTCTCGGGGGTAGCTCGAGGTGTGACAAAACCTGCTATCAGATCAATAGGTTTAAGTGTCCTAGGATGTCTGAAAAGTCGCACTAAGTAAATTCCTTTTCATAGGTATGATGTGCATAATTACCAGATGAATTGTTGCCATATCAGTTTGCATGTTCAACTTTGAGCTAACCAGTATTTCATAGAAATTCAAACATAATAAGTTAACTTCATAAATCAATGGAAGTAGCATAATACCGAGTTGGACTAGGGTATAGGGTACCTAATTAGTCCCAGATATACTAGCCAATTAGGTTGTAAGTCCCCTCTGTGGGGAATCAATTTAGTGATAACGCTAGCATGCCTTTATACCTTTGAAAAGGTATTTTGGGTCGTCTCGTTGGGGCGTACACATAGGAATCCACATTTAGCTCATGTGGTTTTATTATCAGTTATTAGTATCTCCAATAGTCCAGTCACACTCTATTGCATTGACCATTTATTTGTATATTCAGTATTCAATTCGAGCATGTTATAAATTGGTCATTGCATTCATTTACCTCAACAGTCAGTATATCATCTTCAGATTATTATATTTGTTTTTGTGCTTTTCTAGTTATATTTTGTTTCAGCTTTACTCTATCTTACATGCTCAATACCTTTATGTACTGACGCTTGCGCTACATCTTCTCGTGATGTAGGTTCTAGTTCTCAGCATCCAGCTCATGCATAGATCGATTTCCGATCTCCAGTTCAGCAGATTCAGAGGTGCGTCCTCATTATCGAAGGACAATAGTCATGACTTACTTTTTAGTACCTAGTCCATTAGTTTAAGTTTTTGCTAGACTTAACTAGGGCATGTCCCATCATTTCTAGTCAATTTAGAGGCTAAGTTCAGATATAGTTAGTTTCAGCTTAAATTTGAGTAAATAACTTCTTTGTATTGAACTCATCAGTAATTCATTTATTTAATTTATCGAATATGGGTATTCCTCATCTTTCCAGTTCAAATTATGATTTAGCTTTCGTATTCAGTTTTTTATCTTTTGTATGCTTATGATCATGTTAGTATAGTTAATTTGGGATCAATGGTGATCCTAGGTCCCGTGTCCGCATCTCAGGGTACCTCGAGGCATGAAAAAACATGTATCAGATCAATAGGTGTAAGTGTCCTAGGATGTCTGAAGAGCCGACTAAGTAAATTCCTTTTCATGGGTGTGAAGTGAACCCATCTAATGAGAGGGACACTATGAAGTGCTTTAGGAAAAACTTCACTTTCTTGTTACTCTTATCGTGCATAAGGTATGATCTAATTCCATTCTAACTAGACGTTTTAAGTTTTCATGCTTTCTCGTAGAGCTTAGGCATGGAATGCTAATGCTCGCAATGCTAATGCAGTTCCTCTAGTACTAGATAAGGAAGTTCTAATACAGAGTTTCAGAATGCCAATTCTGCTTTTAGCTCATAGTATAACCAACCAAAGCAATCAACAATTTCTAGTTCCTATTTATAGAAATGATCGATCAGTGGCATCCAGAGTTTGTGATTTTGTTAGGATGAATCTGCCTAAGATTTAAGGGTCGCATGTTGGTAAGAACCCACAGAAGTTCATTGATAAGGTCAAGATTATATTTGGTGTGATGCAAGTAACTTGTAGTGATAGGTGAACTTGGCCTCCTACCAGCTTATGGATGTGACTCACATATCGTTCACCTAGTGGAAAGACAACATAGACGACTTTGTCTTTTGTAACTCAATATAATAGTACAATTCAATGTTAGTTCATAAGAACTCTCAGAACCATTCTCAGTATCTACTCTAGTAGGTGACCCTGTTATGCTAGACGGGTATACAGAAATTGCCCTGTCAGAGTATCTCAGAAAGTCACCTCAGCAGATCTTGAAGAGTTAAAAATAGTAGAATTTGATGTCATTCTAGGCATGGATTAGTTACATTCTTTATATGCCTCAATCGATTATTGAACTAGGATTGTTTCTTTTCGGTTTCCAGACGAACCAATCTTAGAATGGAAGGGCAGTAGCCTAATGCCTATGGGTCGATTCATTTCTTACCTTAAGGCCACAAAGATAATCTCTAAGGATTATATCTATCATCTATTTTGGTTAAGGATTCTAGATCTGAAACCCCATGTCTTGACTCAGTCCAGTACTCTGTCAGTTTTAAGTAGTATTTCTAGAAGATCTTCTCGAAGTCCCTCCCGAAAGGGAAATCGACTTTGGAATTGATCTTTTTCCAGATACCCAGCCTATTTCTCTCCTCCTTACAGAATGTCTCCAACAGAGCTTAAGGAATTTAAGAGCATTTGAAAGACGTTCTAGATAAGTGCTTCATCAGACCTAGTATTTCACCATGGGGTGCACCCATGTTGTTCATAAATAAGAATGATGGTTCTCTCAGAATGTGCATTGAGTATAGACAGTTGAAAAAGGTCATATTCAAGAATAAGTATCCCATCCCTAGGGTTGATAATTTTTTTGACCAATTTCAAGGTGCTAGCTTTTTTTAAAATATAGACCTCAGATGGTGTTATCATATGCTTAGAGTCAGAGATAGTGATATTCCGAACACACTGTTCAGGACTCTGTATGGTCATTATGAATTTTATGTCGTTTGGACTAACCAATGCTCCTGCTGATTTCGTGGATTTGATGAACAGAGTGTTCAAACAGTACTTGGATTTGTTCGTGATCGTATTTATTGAAGATATCCTCATTTACTCTAAGAATGTGAAAGAACATGCGATTAATTTGGGAATTGTCCTACGAACTCTCAAGGATCGCCAGTTATTCAATATGTGTAGAAAATGTGAGTTCCGGTTGCAATCCGTCGTTTTCCTCGTTCATATTGTATCTATCGAAGGGGTCTGAGTGGATCCACATAAGATTGAAGCAGTGAAACAATGGCTTAGACCTAACTTTACTATAGATATCAGAAGTTTCTTAGGTCTAGCGGGTTATTATAGAAGTTTTGTGGAAGCATTCTCATTCATAGCCTCACCATAGACTAGGGAAACTTAGAAGATGGTCAAGTTTCAATTGTCAGATGATTGTTAGAAAAGCTTTGAAGAATTGAAAACTAGATTGACTATAACTCCTGTCTTGACTCTACCATAGGGTTCAGATGGTTGTGTTATCTATTGTGATGCATCCAGAGTTGGCCTAGGTTGTGTGTTGATGCAGCGAGTTAATGTTATAACTACCTAGAAAAATTAATGTGCATGAGAAGGACTATCATACTCATGACCTTGAGCTTGCATCAGTGGTGTTTGCACTCAAGATATGGAGACACTACTTGTATGGTGTTCATATAGATGCGTTCACTGATCATAAGAGCCTTCAGTGTATGTTCACTAAGAAAGAGTTGAATCTTTGTCAGAGGAGATGGCTTGAGTTCCTTTAGGATTACAATATGAGTGCGCATTATCATACTTCTAAGGCAAATGTAGTAGCAGATTCTATTAGCAGATTATATATGGGTAGTGTAGCCCATGTTGAGGAAGAACTGAAGGAGCTAGTAAAGTATGTTCACAGGATTGCTCACTTAGAAGTTCACCTAATGAGCATATAAGATATTGGTGTAACAGTTAGAATGGGGAAAAATCTTCTTTGGTAGTGGAGATAAGAGGAAATGCAAGACAGTGATCCAATTTTTATTGAACTTAAGAATGCAGCCCACAATCAGATGGTGGAGGTTTTCTCCCAATGGGTAGATGGTTTGCTTCGCTACCAGGGTAGATTATGTGTTTTTGAAGTTGGTGAATATAGAAAGCATATCCTTACAGAAGCCCATAACTCCAGATATTCTATTCATCAAGGTACCACTAAGATGTACCGCAATGTACGAGAAGTCTATTGGTGGAATGGAATGAAGAGGGATATAGCAGACTTTGTGAGTAAGTTCCCCAATTTCCAGCAAGTCAAGGTAGAACATCATAAACAAGGAGGTATGACTCAAGAGATAGATATTCCTACTTGGAAATGGGAAGTGATCAATATGGATTTCATCATAGGGTTACCTCGTACTCGCAGAAAACATGACTCCAATAGGGTGATCATTGATAGGATGACTAATTTTTCTCACTTTTTAGCGGTCAAGACTAAATATTCTGCAGAGGACTATGCCAAGTTGTACATTAATGAAATTGTGAGGTTACATGTGGCTCCTTTCTCCATCATCTCAGATAGAGGTCGTCAGTTTACCTCTCATTTCTGGAAGTCATTTCAGAATGGTCTTGGTACTGAAGTTAACCTTAGCATATCATTTCATCCACAGACAGATGGACATGTATAGCATACAATTCAGACCCTTGAGGATATGTTGAGATCTTCTGTGATCGACTTCAAGGGTAGTTTGGATGATCACCTTCCTTTGATTGAGTTTGCCTACAACAATAGTTACCATTCAAGCATTCAAATTGCCCCTTTTGAGGCTTTGTATGGGTGTAGATGTAGCCCTCCTTCCAGATTAAGTCCTTTATGCTATGGAGAAAGTGCAACTCATTAGAGATATACTTAAGACAACCCAAAGTCGTTAGAAATCTTATACAGATGTAAGGAGAAGGGAACTAGAGTCCCAAGTTGATGATTGGGTTTTTTAGAAGTCTCACCAATTAAAGGAGTGATGAGATTTGGAAAGAAAGGGAAGCCCAGTCAAAGATATGTAGGCCCTTTTCAAGATCTTGAAAAGGATTGGCAAGGTGGCACAGGAATTAGAGTTGCCACCAGACTTAGCCGCAATGTATCCGGTCTTCCACATCTCCCTCTTGAAGAAGTGTATGGGTGACCAAACCTCTATAGTGCCAATTTAGAGTGTCGCGGTGAAAGATAGTCTTTCTTATGATGATGTACCTGTTGAAATTCTTGACCGTCAAGTTAGAAGATTGAGGAACAAATAAGTACCTTCAGTCAAAGTTTTGTGGAAGAGTTAGTCCATAGAGGGAGCTAGTTGGGCAGCAGAAGTAGCCATGAAAACCAGGTATCGTCACCTCTTTCCTTCTGATTCCACTCCAACTTGAGGTAACAGTACCTCTTTAGATTCCCAGTCATTCATAAGTTAATTCAGTCTTAGAATCATGTTCCCTCAAGTTGTACTTGCATTTTCAGCGTATTTGCATGTTCTCGGAACTCTATTCTATAAGATATTCAGCTATTAGTGTTTAGTAGTAGGGTTTGATGCTCTCTCCCTCTATTTTAGCGAATTTAGTCTTCGTTCGAGGAATTTTCCCAAGGGAGAGATAATGTAACGCCCCGTATCAAAAATAGACAAAAAAATGTAGATTTTCAAAAGTTTCACGTGCTAGTGACGTAGCCAACTACGGAGCATCAGTCGACTCCAACGTGTGCTAGCTCACTTTCAGTTCCATGTCATAAATGACGTTCGACAAGTACGGACCGTTAGTTGACTCATGGTCCGTCGGTCGACTCTGCTAATTGATCAACATACTTTAAGTTCTCAGTCACCAACAACGGTCGTACTATACGGTTTGTTAGTAGACTTACGATCCACCAGTCATCTCTCTCAATTAGCAAACTGACTTTCAACTCTCAGTCGCAAATGACGGTCGACCAGCGTGGACCGTCAGTTTGCTTACTGTCCATCACTCGACTCCATCAGAGACTCCGACAACTTTTAAGTCAGGGGTCCTTTGGTCTTTTGTCACATCATTTAAATATTAAGATACATCGTTTTGACCATAAATCATCAGATTTTAGCCAGTTCAAGCATAAAAACATAACAAAAATATACCTAAGTCAAATCATTAATCAACACTTGAAAATTAGAAGCAAGAAAGGAGAAAAAGGCCAATAACCCTAGTTCAAAAACGAAGCAAGGTTCCAACAGTTCAAGCCTCGAAATCTAAATTTCTCCATGAGTTTCATCAGCAGGTATGTGGGATTTCACTAATGGGTTCCTTTCACCCATTTGGTCCCTAGTTTTCAGTCAGTTCTTGATTCTCTTATCATGATTAAACCTAGGGTTTCTAGAATTACAATTGAACTTCATGACTTAGTTAAAATATATGTTCCATATCACATTATCATGTTCTTACTTAGATTATCGCATGAACTTAAAAACCCTAGCTATGTATTGTTTTAGCTCTTGAATGACACATGCTAGTCAGATATTTTAGTTATTTAGTTATACATGCCTCAGTTATAAATGCATAATTGCCAGATTAATTGTTGCATTCTCTGTTTTGATGTTTAGCTTTGAGCTATCCAGTATTTACCGAAATTCAGACATAATAAGTTAACTACATAAATCAATGGGAGTATCATAATACCGAGTTGGACTAGGGTTTACCGTACCCAATTAGTCCCAGAGTTACTAGCCAAGTAGGTTGTAAGTCCCCTCTGTGGGCAATCAGCTTAGTGATCACGCCAGCATTCTTTTATGCCTCTGACAGGGTATATTGGGTATTCTCGATGGGGCTTATACATTGGACTCCACATTTAGGTCATATGGTTTTATTATCGGTTATAAGTAGCTCCCATAGTTTAGTCACACTTTATTGCATTCACTATTTATCAGTATATTCAGTATTAAGTTCCAACATATTATAAATTGGTTATTGCATTTTATTACCTCAACATTCAGTATATCATGTTCAGATTATTATACTTGCTTTTGTGCTTGTTCAGTTATGTTTTGTTTCAGCTTTGCACTATCTTACATGCTCAATACCTTTAAGTATTGACGCATACGTGCATACATCTTTTCGTGATGTAGGTTCAGGTTCTCAACATCTATCTCACGCATATATCAATTTCCGATCTCCAGTTCAGTAGATTTAGTGGTGACTCCTCATTCTCCAAGGACATTAGTCATGAGTTTCTTTTTAGTACCTAGTCCTTTAGTTTCAGATTTTGCTAGACTTTGTTGGGCCATGTCCCAACATTTCTAGTCAGTTTAGAGACTAACTTAAGACATTGTTAGTTTCAGCTTAATATTGAGTTAATAACTTCTTTGTATTGAACTTAATAGTATTTCATTTATTTCAGCTATAGAATATGGGTATTCTCCATCTATCCAGTTTAAATTATGATTCCACATTAACATTATTATCTTTAGTATGCTCATGACCATTCAAGCAGGGTTAGCTTGGGATCACTTGTCGTCCTAGGTTCCGTGTCCGCGTCTCGGGGGTATCTTGGGGCGTGACAATCATGGTATGTTTTTATAGTCATTTATATATGCTTATTTTATTAAATTTTTTACGTACATGTTTTAAACTTTGTTGTTTATGTTTATGATTTTTATCATTATGTTGAAGTAAAAATATGTTGATCAAGAGTTTAGTGTAATCATTGCTATTGGTGTCAAGTAGATGAGAATTATTAAACTTGTAAAATAAATGACTTTGATCTTTATAGAGTTTTTAGTGGCTAAAAGATCCATGGGATGTCCAAGAAGGGACTTTGAGTGTATAAAAGCTATGTGGCTGTTCCACACTACTTTGAAGTTTTATTTATTCAACTTTCAATCTTGTCAAGATATTCAATCGATTAGAAAAAATAAAGGAATGTAGTGGGATAGTAAGTATTGTCTCAACCTTAATCAAACGTTTGAGGTTCAAATGTTGGATTGGAGTCAATGAATTACCCATCATAGTAGGTGAATCTATATTAATCAAATATCAAAGAAATAATTATCTCCTTATAAACTTTAGATTAGAAGGCACAAAAACTAAAGTTGTAACCATATTGATCGAAACGTAAACAAAAAATATGTCTTTTGTTTATCAAATTGGAGTCATCGACTGCGCATGATTTTGGGACTTGCCAAGACATCATTTAATCCGTATTATTTGAGCAACATAAATTATTTCATTTAAATCAAAGAGATGTGCTTTTACATTTTAATAAACTTATAAAGTACACAAATAATTATAAAAGAGGTGTTATATTTAGATTTTGTATCTAGAGGCCTTGAATAGGAGAAAAACTTTTGTAGTTGACGAATAAAATGTTTGTACAACACAAATATAGTTAATGAAACAATTACATATAGTTTCGAAATACTTTGGTAATGAACAACTACAGTAACATGAATAATTGATAACAAAATCTATGAACACTTAGAATCTAATCTTTTTCGTTTTTTGTTGAGAAAATGCACAAGTACCCTTCTAGACTATGACCAATATCCCAGAGACACACCTTAACTATTCTATGGTCCAATTACTCCCTGAACTTATTATTTTGTAATTTTCTGCACCTTTTTTGGCATACATTACATCCAAGTATCTCTTACACGCCTCAATTGTGTGGAGTCATAGAGTGTGCCACGTAAGACAAAAGGTGTATAAAATTATTAAAAAAAATTAAAGGGGGGTAATAGGACCTTAGTTAAGGTGTGTCTATGGGATTCTGTTCATCGTCTACGGGGGTACTTGTGTATGTTTCCTTTTAAGATTAAAAAACATTTCATATGTTCTTAGAAAAAAATATTCATGAAAGTTTATCATAGGGTTATATCCTCTCGAAAACACTTATATTATCAATTTTTCAGAAGTATTGACGTAGTTCACTACCGTGCGAAGGGCGGGCAATTTACCTAATATATATATATATA
>NC_028646.1:51189103-51235318 GCF_001406875.1 Solanum pennellii | reverse complement strand
TACATATATATATATATATATATATATATATATATATATATATATATATTAGAATTATTCATAGTGCGTTTTCTGTTAGTAAAGTCCATACCTATAGTGTGCTTTAATCTCCATCAGGGCTTCAACGCTTTTTTGCACTTTTCGCTTTTGACAACACTGCCCCCTACAAGCCACACCCTCTCACTCCCCCCAAAAAAAATAATTCTTTTTTTAGAAACATATTTTCAATTTAAAAAATTATTTTCATCTCCAGTAAAAATAAAAGATATTTCTCAAAAAACTTTTTCATTCATAAATCAAGCACTAAAATCATTTTCTAAAAATATGTTGTACTCACCAACCAAACATGATAAAATAAGTCATAAATCTATTTGTTTTCAAGGAAACATTTTCCATGGATAACATTTTCCTTCATACCAAACATATCCTTAATCCATGTATATATTCTCGTTTAAATGCTACAGTTTGATCAAGAAACATATTACAGTTCTTTCTTTTCAGAAGTTCTAGGTTTCCATAATTATTCAACTAAGAACGGGTGTGATGTGCCTGTTGACGAGTAGGATGTAACTAAGGAAAATATCCCTATGAAGTATTAAAATTAAAGTGTTTTCTATAGGAAGTTGTACAACGATGACTTGTCTCTTTCCTGCATTGATTTGTTCAATAATTAGGGATTGGGCGTTGGTGATAAAATTGGGCGATATTGGGATCCTAGATATTCAGTTTTAATTTTCAAATTACTTTCTCAAGTTCTCCATTAGTGAATCCAACAATTTCGGACCAACAATAACATACCGTAGTCTTTTTGTTTGTATTACTCTTTTATTTTGTTTTAGTAGCTGAAGATTGGAATATTTGCAATCTGTCGTACGATGATTCTTGAAGTTCCAAAGTTAGTCCATGCTATCCTCTTTTTGTACTTGTGTTTTCATTCCTTATTATTATAGTGTTAATGTAATTCTGGGTAAAGCCCTAATAAATTAGATATAAAAATTTGCAAAGAAATAGTTGTATCCTCTGCATCTTCCAAACATAGAAGATAGGGATGATTTATAACATATTCGTAGCATTGCAAAGTTTGTTTTCTCCACTGATTAGTTTCTCCTTTATGTTGAAAACAAGAACGGATACCTCTATGGTAAGTTCTCCAACCCAAAACATATGTCTCTCACCCATAAGGTGAAAAAGAGGTAAGACATCTTCATTAGTGATCCAAGAGCCGATTCATACGCTGGTTTGTGAGGCAACCAAGGTCATGTTTTGTGCACTAAAAGTATTGACAACAAAAAGTATTAGGATCTGTTGATCTACAACAGTCGTAACTCTCCATGTCATGCCTTATATTATAGCTTGGAAAGAGTTTATTTTCACCATGAATGTGTATAACTTAGAATGTTATTCAAGATCATCTGATCTTACTAGCACTAAATGACCTATCTTGTATCAATTGTTGCGTATGTGAGGGAAAAGAAACATAGGTTTTGCCATGAATGGATAGTTCGACGATCAACAGGTCAAAATTTAAAAACAGGGGTGGGGATACATCTACTGTTCAATTAGATGATGGATATCAAATCTTATGTATGTGAGGCGATAGCAAATAATTCTACAAAGAAGATTACACTCAAAACAAATGTTCAACATAGAGACCTAACATTATTCCATTTCACGCACGAATTCACTAGTAGATGGTTTGAGGCAAAACGAGCAGAGTATGTCCCCCTCCTTTCAAAAGATAGAATTGATAGACAATTGGGGTTAGAAAAAAAAGACTTACCAGAAGGTTGAACCCACTAGTCTATTTGCACAGTTTTTCGGATTGCTAGATGGTAGAGGTTAAAAGTCCACTATAAAACTAAAGATGAAAGAAATAGCATCAGAAGTAACTTTGGGTATTGGAGTAAATACTTCTTCAGGCAAGGAAGCATAAATTTTATGTTGTTGCTATTATCTTTACCTGTGATCATTCATATGAATTTTTCCATCCCAACAGTTAGTACATTATTTGTTTTTTTAGTATTCCGAGAAGGAAAAACACGACAATCTGATATTCATTTGTTATTGAACAAGTAGGAACATTAGTTTGATAACCAACAAGTAACACATATATTTATAGAGATTACAAGTAAACCGACTCGTATGGATAAGATTTAAAAAGTAAGGATCAAATAGACAATAGGTAATTGTTAAACAGTAAATAACTACCCCCAATATCCTACAATACAGAGAACTTAGAGTGTTGCAGTTCTTACGCATATTTCTAACACTCATCCTTGCTTTAAGAGTCGCAAACTCTATGTTTTTGCATGAGAAGTTGAAATTAATTGATGGATAATGGTTTGGTGAAGATAACATCCAGTTGTTCTTCAGTTTTGCAATTGAGAAGAATCACTTCACCATTATTTTGCACTTCCCTCAAGAAGAAAATCTTGATGTTGAAGTGTTTTGTTTTCCCATGAACACAGGATTTTGAGAAATATTGCAGATTGGTTGCCCAAAGATACTTTCAATTCCCTTTGGCTCATTCATGTGGAAAATCACAAAAAAATTTTGTCACACAATGCTTGATTCAGTGCCGCTGTTGCAGCCATAAATTCTGCCTCTAAAATGTCTTGAGATACAATATCTTGCTTCTTTGAGAACCACAAAAACATTTCTTAGCCAAGACTGAAACAATATCATACGTGCTCTTCATGTCATATGCGGATCCAGCCCAATCACTATCGGAATACCCATTTTTTTAAAAAAACATGACACCATAAGTGATGGTACCTTTGATGTATCTAACAACACGTTTTGCTTCTTTTAGATTCACCTCACTAGCAGGATGCATGAACCTCGATATAATTCTTACAACATACAAAATATCGGGTATTGTAGTTGTCAGGTACATTAAACAACCAACTAAGCCTCTGAGTACGTTTCCTCCAATTTCTCTACTCCTTGTTTATTGCTTAGTTTCTCTTTTTGGTTCATAGGAGTACTCATCTCCTTGCAATGTTCCATGTTTAACTTCAAGAGTATTTACTTAGCATATTTCTTCTCGCAACTGAAAACTCCATCCTGAGATTTCCATACAAAGAAAATAAGACATTAGACCAAGATAAGTCATCTCGAAGTCTTGCATCATTTCTTGCTTGAAATCCTCGATATGCCTTGTATTGCTTTTGTAACTAGTATATCATCCACATATATAGACACAACAAGAATATCATTCCATGATGTTTAACCTAAAGAGTAGATTCTGATAGACTCTTTTCAAAGTCTAAGTCAAGTAAATGGCCATCTATCTTACAATACTATTCCTTGGTGCATGTTTCAGTCCATATAGTGCCTTTCTAGCCTATCAAATTTGTCCTCATTTCTTTTTTCCACAAATCCTTCAAGTTGCTAAACATAAATTTCGTTCTGGAGAAAGCCATAGAGGAATGTGGATTTGACATCCATCTGAAACACTTTCGAACCAAATTGTTTATCAAGAGCAAGAAGTAACCTAATCGTGTGAAGCCTAGCTTCTGATGCAAATGTATCAAAATAATCCACACCAAGAATTTTAGCATACCTCTTAACTACAAGTCTTGCTTTATGCTTGTTCACTAAACCATCTGCATTTAGCTTGGTTCTAAAGACACATTTCAACCCAATTATACTTTTTCCCTAGGTTGATCAACAATCCCCCAAGTGATGTTCTTCTCAATAACAAACAACTCTTCTTTCATTACAGCCACCCATTTTTCATCATTCTTGGCTTCATTGTACCCATCAGGTTGTCATACTGCTACTTGCATCTCTGATATATATCAATGACTTTTAGAGTACCTTTGACTGGTTAATGATCCACCATTTCATAATGCCATGCGAGTGATATTTTTTTCTCAAAAAAACATGGTAGGACACTTTTCAGCTTTGTCAGAAGTTGGAAGACTCTATATGTCTTTGACACTGAATTATATCCAAAAAAACTGCCTGAGATAGATTTTTATCTACTTTATCTCGTTTAACCTAAGGAATGTAGGAAAAACAAAGACAACCAAGAACTTTAAGAAAATTTAATGATGGTTTGAATCCATACAAAGCTTCAAATAGAGTTCGGTCTTTCAATACCTTTGTGGGAAGCCTACTTTGAAGAAAAAAAATGTATTCGATGCCTCTGCTCAAAATTTTTTTTGCAAATTCTTCTCGTGAAACATGCATATGGTCAACTCGATAATGTATTTGTTCCTTTTCTCGCTTACTCCATTTTGTTGTGGAGCATAAGGAGTAATAAGCTAATGATTAATCCCTTCTTCGTAACATAACATGTCAAACAGGTAAAAAGTGAATTCCTTTCTATTATCTATTCTTACAGACATAATTTTACAGTTGACTTCATTTTCTACTTTTGCTTTGAACTTCCAAAAAACATTAAAGCCTCTGAGTTATGCTTGAGAAAATAAACCCAACACATGTGGGATAGATAATCTACAAAAATGATATAGTAAAGACTACCTTTTAGTGAAGGAGTCTTTTGAGGTCCTACTCTATCAGTATGAATTAGTTGCAAATTTTTCGAGGCTCTCCAAGTTGTCTTTGGAAACGAAAGTCTGTTTTGTTATCCATATTGACAAGCAAGAGAATTTGAAGAATGTACTTCTAAACCAGGCAAGTCCTTAAATATTTTTTTTTTTTTGCATTTTACCCAACCCTTCATAGTGATAAGGTTCGAGTCTCTTGTGTCATACTTCTTGTAACATTCTGAAAGTACAAAACCTAATCTAGAACCTCACATGAGTTTCTATGGTTTGCATCACTACGTAAGGTCACTAATAGTGTATAAAATTCATTTAGGAAGTTTTAGAGTCATAACTTCAAGGAACGTCCATGACGTCCGAAGACAAGTGCAAAAGGTGCAATTGTGCCTTAGTCTATTTCACTGGGTTTTATGATTCGGAAATTGATGAAATTTGATGAGAAGGTGTCTAACTTGTATTTGAAATAGTTAGGGTCACAACGTCCAGGTATGACTGCCGAAGGACCACCTTAAGAGTCCTTGAGGAGGACCATTCCATTTTGTCCAAGAAGTTGTCACAAGACAGTGTGCACCCACAGTTGCAGGTGACGAGGCATAAGTCCATTGAAGGGGCCTAGTTACCTCCGTCGACCAACACTTAGTAATTTGTACAAGAATTCCAAAATAAAAATTCTCTTACCAATGCAACGCATGTGCAGGACGATTGGTCAAAAGCACCGTCGACTTACCTACGACACTAGGTTAGGGTCCGTAGGTGAGGCTTGAGTTTTAACTGTTAAGTTTTATAGTTCCATTTAATTATTTAGTGTGTTAGTTAATTATTTAGGGGTAAAGGGAGGTATAATTCAGTTATTTAAGAACTTATATAATGACCTAAGTCTAATTAAACTAACCCAACTCCCATAATTTTCCAAACCCAAATTGCTCTTACTTCTCTACTTTCTCTTTCCCAAAAAAGAACTCCATCAATGGGATATGTCAAGATCTTTAGGGAATAAAGAAGGGTGCTTTTTTTCATAAATTTTCAACAATTAACAAGGTATGGGATGTCTTCACCTTTGGGATTCCTTTCCCCAAAGGGTTCTTCCCAAATTGGTTTTCCAAAAGATGATTTCATATGGGTTTCTTCTTAATACGAATTTGATCTTCTAAATTTTTTTTATATGGGTTATTTAGGTTATTATGGTTTAAATAAGATGGATTACTGTATAATTATTGTAGTTCATTATGAGTTAACCTAGTAGGTGGAATAGATCATGAAATTGACCTAAGTCCCTAATCATATGTTATGAACTAGTGTTGAATTGAGTTGTACTGATGGAATTGACTCTATTTTTGTGTTAATTACTATTGAATGATGATATTACATTTATTATTGGATTTAATTGTTTTGTTAATAGTAAGAACAAGATAATGGCTTTTGAAGGAGATTGGGTAAGTCCTGATATCTTAAACATTTTACTTCAGTCATGATGGCTTGTACTTTGTGATGAAGTTCAATTGAAGTATGTCTTGTGATTTGATTAAGTAGGTTTGATATGATGATGAAACTGAGATATCTTGATTTTATGATTAGGAGATTATTCTTAAGATTAAAATGATATAAGGTTGGTTATGAAGAACCTAAATACCTTATAATATTATGGTGATGTTAATGTGCCAATCTCAAATGTTAAGGGTATTATTGAGAGGTGTTCTTATACAATTCCTATTGAGATAATGACTATGACTATATAAGGAGATATTCTCCTATGACCTAAACTATGTTATGATTATTAAAGAAAAACAATACAAAAGGGACTCTAGCTTAGCACCGAGTGTACTAGTAGTGAGGAGTGTCCATTCCCACATATGGAAGGTAGATTCACTATTGTACTCATGAGATTGGATACAATAATGCATGTAGCATTAAGACAGTAAAAAACATATATCCTAATTCTTGAACTATGTTGCCCAATAACAATACTAGCTAGTGGATCCACCTAGATGCTATGTTCATGTTTTGGTACTACCATGGAAAGTACTCCACCTTTTTTTGGTGTAGGGTTCCATGACACCGTATTCCACATAATATCTGTGGTCTATGTTGGTTACGTCAAGATGTTTTAAAAAAGTAAAAATGAAGTAAAAAAGTGAACTCTTACTAGGAGGATTTAAGGGGTTTGACTTAGTCTATGTAGGGGTATTGTATTCTACCTATACATTGCACTAGTTGTCCTTGAGGGAAATCCTAGGATGTGATTCTTATGTTTTTATGCTCTTATGAAATAATGTTATGCTTATCTTTAATTCTTCATGTTAATGGTCTTTGTCGCTAAATAGGAAAATGAATACTAATAATTCTATATTACGGGAAGTCGAACATTATTCGTGATCCTTTGGATAGTTTGCTTGGTTGCTTTGTGGTTATGAGATCATGTTGGGGTTGCATTGGCCACGAATTATACTATGCTCTTTATACATGTTTACTTGACTTAACTTGAGTATCTTGATCTCGTTTTGAATATATTTGTATCATAAGAAATATATGAGTATTGACTTGTATGTGTTTTCGGTTGTGCATAAGTCTTTTCAAAGTAAATTGGCATGATTTTATCAAATGTCTCTTTTTAGCATGATTTCTATGTTGTTTCATCATATGTTTCTATACGTAGTACAAGTGATGTGCTAACCCCTATTTTTCCCTTTTTCCAAACATTTTAGGTTCCGATTGTTGAAGGGTTCGTGACTACATTGCAAACAAGGCTTCGATCATTTCTCCAAGTGTGCGTATGTCCTCAAGTTCCAAGGATGATGCCTTTCTATTACACTACCTATGTTACATTATTATAGTCTAAAGACAATCATTTCACTCTTGTTGTTTTCACATATTGTTGTAATTCCTAAGTGACATTTATAGATTTATGTAAGGAATATTCCCATATTATTCTATTATGTTTAGATGGTTTAATGTGAGACATCCCTATTAAGACTATATTGTGTATATTATATATATGTGGCATAAAAGTAGAAGACTATGTAATCTTCTTATACGAGAAGTCTAACTAAACTCATTGTGAATATATTTTATGTAAGCGACCGTATCAATAAACCTTACGAAGTAGATGTAATAGAAAATATTTAATTTTCTTAACTTTTTAACCTATGAATATGCTGACAAATGCTAATAGGCTAGTCTAAGACCTCTCCGAGGACGACGATGCCAGTTACATCTAGGGGGTGCACCCTCGATGTGAAAAACATAGTAATAGAGCATAAGGTTTAATATCCTTAGGGTCCTGTCTCATTAAACCACATCCATGTAGATTATTTTCATAATTGTGAAGCACGCCACACTTATGAATGACAGACTATGTGATGCTTAGGAAACTCTCATCTTTTTGCATACCTATGTCGTGCCTCTAGAGTCATATTATGTGCTTTCACGTAAAACCTGTATCGTGGTTATAGGTATGAATACTTGAAGAGCGGCTGCTAGAAGACCCAAGGAAGAGATGGATAACTTAAAGGCTCATGACAACAAAGTGCCTCCACTTAAAGAAGTTTCTATGAGTGATCAAGTTCCGATTGTTCCTCCATCGATGACCGATGGATAGATATGGGCATATT
The DNA here is from genome assembly GCF_001406875.1 of Solanum pennellii. NCBI lineage: Eukaryota > Viridiplantae > Streptophyta > Magnoliopsida > Solanales > Solanaceae > Solanum > Solanum pennellii. The sequence continues at coordinate 51,227,196 of NC_028646.1, read as the reverse complement.
TTCTCAATTTGGCCCAAGCCATAACCTCTCGAGGTAATAGCATCACTTATCATGTCCAAGATGTTCCAAGTGAATAAGGAGGTTGGATCTCGAGTGCCTTAACATACTAGCACTATGGCCTCTCATTTGAAAGACTTTACTAGAATGAACCCACATATGTTCTTCGGATCAAGGTCAGTTGAGGACCCTCAAGATTTTATTCGATGAGTTCTATAAGATTCTCTATGCTATGGGTGTGACTACATTTTATAATTCCGAGTTGGGGGCCTATCAACTCGAAGATGTGGTCCATACTTGGTATACATATTGTGGATATAATAGGGAACTAAGAGGTAGTCCGGTGAATTATGAATCTTCAAGAGGTCTTTCCTTGATAGGTTCATTCCTATAGAGTTGACGAAAGCTAAGGTTGAAGAATTCAGCAATCTTCATCATGGAGGTATATGTGTACTTGCTACTCCTTGAAATTTACTAAATTTTCCAAGTATGATCCATCCTTGCTTTCCGAGAACTTTGTAGAAGAATGCCATTCGACTATGTTTCATGATAATATGAATATCTCTCGTCTCATGGTTCATGCTCAACAAGTCAAAGAAATTAGGCTAAAGAGAAAGAATAGAGAGGCCAAGAGGGCCAAGTCTTATGATTGTGTTTCTTAAAAATGAGGTTGGAAATTCAAGACAAATCTAAATTCAAGAAGAGTTTCTCCAATCAAGTTCCTTCAAAATTTCCCATGGCTCCCGATGATAGCGTGTCTAACCCTAAGTGTCAAAAGGGAAAGTTACTAGTTCACTAACTAAGAAACAAACTTGTATAAAGTGTGGTAAGAAGAATTATGGTGAGTGCCTTGTTGGGACGGACAATTGTTTTGGATGTGGGAAGAGTGGCCAAAAGTTTAAAGATTGCCCTAATTTGAAGGGGCAAGATAAGGGGAGTGGGCATGCTTAAGCAAATGTTTCTAATGTTGATGTTCCAAGGAAGAATTACTTTTATATACTTCGCTATGTTCTCCCGGAATGGTAACAGTATGTTACAATTTTTCTCTGTTGATGTTTATGCTTTACTTTATCCTAGTGCAACATTATCACTTTTTACTCCTTTGATGGCTAGGAAGTTTGATATTTTTCCCAATATTCTAAGTGAACCTTTCATGGTAAATACCCCGGTAGATTAGTCTGTGGTTCCAAAGAGGGTATATAGATATGGTTCTATAATGTTGCCTAGTAGAGTTACTCATGTTGAATTAGTTGAACTTGATATGATAGATTTTGATGTCATTTTGGAAATGATTTTGGTTGCATGATGGTTTTGCATTAATTGATTGTAGAACAAGAATTGTCAAGTTCAATTATCCAAATGAACCCGTCTTAGAATAGAAGGGAAGAAATTCTATTCCTAGAGGTCGTTTCATTTCTTGTCTAAAGGCTTGTAAGATGATCTCAAAAGGGTGTTTATACGATATTGTAAGAGTCAAAAACTTAGGCTTCGAAACTCCTACTATTGATTAGTCCCTTTAGTGAGGGAATTTTCGGAGGTCTTTCCTAATGATCTTCCTAGAATCCCTCCCCGAACGGGAAATTTATTTTGGTATTGACTTTCTACTGGATACCAACCCCATTTCAATTCCTAATTATCAGATGGCTCAAACCAAATTGAAAGAGTTGAAGGCTCAACTTAAGGGCTTACTAGACAAAGGCTTCATTAGACCTAATATTTCACAATGGGTGCTCCGGTATTGCTTCTTAAGAAGAAGAATGAGTCCATTAGAATTGCATTAATTATCACCAACTCAATCAAGTCACAATAAAGAACAAGTAACCTCTCCCCTGATTGACCAATTGTTTGATCAACTCCAAGGGTCAAGATACATTTTTAAGATTTACTTGAGATTGGGCTATCATCAACTTAGGGTGAGAGGTGAGGATATACCAAAAATGGCATTCCGAACTAAATATGGTCACTATTAGTTTCTAGTAATATCCTTTGGTCTAACTAATTCCCCTACCACATTTATGAACCTCATGAATAGGGTGTTTCGAAGTTACCTAGATTCATTTTTTATTGTGTTTATTGACTACATCTTGGTATATTCGAAAAATAAGGGTGAAAACATGGACCATTTGAGAGTGGTGTTGCAAGTGCTTAAGAAAACCAATTGTTTGGCAAGTATATAAAATGTGAGTTTTGGTTGAAGTCAATGGCTTTTCTTGGTCATATCATCTCTAGTGAGGGATTTAAGGTTGATCCAAGGAAAACCGAGGTTTTCAAGAATTTTCCTAGACCATTGACTCTAACGACATTATAAGCTTTTTGGGTCTAGTAGGATACTATAGGTTGTTTGTGGATGGTTTTGCATCCATTGATTCTCCCTTAACTACTTTTACCCAAAAGAGTGTGAAATTTGTATGGTTGGAGGTATGTGAAAGAAACTTCCTAGTGTTGAAAGATAGGGTTACCTCCGCTCTGATGTTGAATTTACTGGAGTTTACCAAGGGCTTCATTGTATATTGTGATGAATCCCAAGTGGGCTTAGGGTGTGTCCTTATGCAACCTGGTAAATTAGTATTTTACGCTTCTAGACAACTTAAGGTGCATGAGAAGAATATCCAACTCATGATGTTGACTTGGTGGTCATGGCATTTGCCTTGAATATGTGGAGGCATTATTTGTATGGTGTCCACATTTATGCGTATACCGACCACACGAGTATTCAATATGTTTTTACTCTAAAGGAGTTAAATCTCCGACGAAGAAGGTGGTTGGAATTGTTGAAATGTTACGTCGTGAGAGTTCTCTATCACCCCGACAAAGCAAATATGGTTGTGGATGCTCTAAGTCGTATGACCATTGGTAGTATGTCTCATGTATAAGAAGCTAAGAAAGACCTAGTGAAAGATGTTCACAGGTTGACTTGTTTGGGTGTTAGATTGGAAGATTATCCAAGTGGTCGTTTCATGGTCCATCATAACTCTGAATCGTCTTTTGTTGTTGTGGTGAAGTCTAAGTAACACCTTGATCAATCATTGATAGAATTGAAGAAATCGGTTCTTGATAAGATTAATGAGTCATTCTCCTGAAGGGGGATGGTGTCTTGAGGTATCAATGAAGGTTGTGTGTGCCCAATGTTGATAACTTGAGAAACCTGATTCTTGAGTAAGCTCATGGTTCCTGTTATTCCATTCATCCGGATTCTACAAAGATGTACAATGACCTTAGAGAAGTGTTTTGGTAGGAAGTCTTAAAAAGGGACATAGCAGAATTTGTTGCAAAATGTCAAAATTGACTACAAGTGAAAGCCGAGCACCAAAATTCAAGTGGTTTATATACAAGTTCCCGCTTGGAAGTTGGAAGACATTAATACGGACTTCATCGTAGGTTAGCCTCGTACTCAAAGATAAAATGAGTCTATATGGGTGGTTCTTGATATGTTGACCAAATCAGCTCATTTTATTCCCGTCAAGTCCACTTACTCTGCAGAGTGTTATGCATGTATATTCATAGATGAGATTGTGTGTCTCCATGGTATTCCGTTATCCATCATATCGGATAGCGGTACACAATTCACATCAAGGATTTGGAGGTCATTCCAAAAAGGGTTGGGTAAAAAAGTGAAGTTAAGCACCACTTTTCATGCCAAAACATATGATCAAGTGGATTACTATTCAAACCATTTAAGATATGCTTAGAGCTTGTATATTTGATTTCAAGGGAAGTTGGGATAAACACTTGCCTTTCGCTGAGATCTCTTATAACAACAGTTACCATTCAACTATATATATGGCTTCGTTTGAGGCCTTGTATGGTAAGAAATGTAGATGTCCAATTGGATGGTTTAAAGTGGGAGAGTCTTCACTTTTGGTCTTGAATTGATATATAAGACTTGGGAGAAAGTTCATATGATAAGGAACCAATTGAAAACAACCTATAGCCGGAAAATGTCTTATGCCGACCAAAGGAGAAGGCACTTAGATTTTGAAGAAGGTGATAAGGTGTAACTAAAAATTTCACCCATGAAAGGAGTGGTGATATTTGGAAAGAAAGGGAAGTTGAGTACTCATTATGTATGTAACTATTAAATTTTTGCAAAGGGTTGGCAAGGTTGTTTACGAGTCGAGATTACCTAGTGAATTATCTTTGGTTCATCCGGTGTTCCATGTCTCCATGCATAATAAGTTCATCAGTGATCCTGAGTCCATTCCTCCTATCTCGTATGAGGATCTTTGATAGACAAGTGAAGAAGGTGAGGAACAAGGAGGTCACTTCCGTAAAGGTGTTATAGAAGAACCACCTAGTTACCCTCATCTTTTTGTTGAATAAGGTTATATTTTCTACTAATAATTAAAATAATGAATAAATTGAAATTGACTTGTTCTGTAAAGATGTGCATATTTATGATAAAGATCTTTGCTAAAATGAATTTTCATGTGAAAATGCTCTTTTGCTCAATTTTGCATTTATTTGTGTATTTGGTATGATGTTGCCTATATGAAGTAAGATTGATCGTGTTTATATGTATTAAAAGATTTTTTTTCATAAGTGACTATATATGTTGTGTTGAACTAATGTTGTTATTGAGAATGTAATCCTCATGTTGTGGATTAGAGCTCTTATGTCGTGCAACTGATGTTTTGAGTTACTTTATTTAAATTTCATGTTGTTATGTAGATTTGAGTTGTAACTCATATTTATTGTCTATATTGTTGGTTGGTCTGCTAGTATTGAGCCTACCCTTGCCCTTCAAAAAATATTGTGTCTTTTGGAGACTGATGTTCCCAATGGGGGATAATGTAGCACTCCGAAAGTAAAAACCTAATCTTGAGTCTTACATGAGTTTATAAGGTTTTTAAAACTTTTTTAAGGTCTATAATAGTGTATAAAATTCATTTAGGAATTTTATGAGTCAAAACGCCAAGGAATGTCCATGACGTCCAGAGACTAGTGCAATAGGTGCTAGTGTTGCTTAGCCTATTTCATGAGGTTTTAAGAGTAGTAAATTGATGAAATTTTATGTAAAGGTGTCTAACATGTATTAGAATTGGTTTAGGTCCATGAATTTTGGGTACGTCTCCCCAAGGACCACCCTAAGGGTTCTTGATGAGTTCCCATCCATTTTGGCCAAGAAGCTGTCAGAAGACAGCGTGCACCAAAGGTTGCAAGCGACGAGGCGTAGGTCCATTGACGATGCGTCGATGCCTCCGTTGACCAACACATAGTAATTTTTCAAAAAAATCCAAAATTCCAACTCTCTTACAAAAATGACGGTCATGCGGGACAGTTGGTCAAAAGCACCGTCGAGTATCATATGACCCGTAGGTTGGGGTCTCATAGGTCAGGCTTGATTTATCACTATTAAGTTTAGTAGTTTAATTTAATTATTTAGTTGGTTATTTATTTAATTAGGTCTTAAGGTAGGTCTTATTAAGTTAGTTAAGGACTTATATAAAGACCTAAGCCTAATTAAAGCTCTTCCTTCTCTCTACTTTCTCTCTCCTAAAGAAAAACTCCATTGAATGGCTAGGTCAAGGACTTTAGGGAATAAAGAAAGGTTTTTATGTCCACAAATCTTCAATAATTAACAATTTATAGTAACATTTCACCTTTGGGATTCCTTTCCCCAAAGGGTTCTTCCAAAATTGGTTTTTCAAAAGACGATTTCTTATGGGTTTCTTCTTAATACGAATTTCATTTTTTAATTTGTATTGTATATGGTTTCTTTTGGTTATTATTATTTAATTATGATGTATTATTGTATAATTATGCTACTTCTTGATGAACTAACCAAGTAGATGGAATAGGTCATGAAATTGAATCAAGTCCCTAACCCTAGTTTATGAACTAGTGTTCAATTGAGTTGTAGTGATGCAATTGAATCTATTATTGTGTTAATAAGTATTAAATGATGTTATTACATATATTATCTTATTGAATTTGTTTGTTGATGATAAGACCAAGAATATGTCTTTTGAAGGATTTTGGGTAAGTTTTGATATCTTAAACCTATTAATTCAATCATGATAGCTTGTACTTGGTGATAAAGTTCAACTGAAGTATGTCTTGTGATATGGTTAAGTAGGTTTGGTATGATTATGAAATTTAGATGTATAATTATATGATTATATGAGTAGTCTTAAGATGAAAATGATATAAGGTTGGTTATGAAATATCTATGTACCTCATAATACTATGGTGATGTTAATGTGCTAACTCAATGTGAAGGGTTGTATTTAAATGTGTTAACATGCAAATATGATTGAACTAATGACTATGATTATATAAGGATATATTCTCCTATGACCTAAACTAAGTTACGATTATAAAAGAAAGACATTTCAAAAGAGACTCTTGCTTAGCACCGACTGAACTAGATGTGAGGAGTGTCCCTTCCCACATAGGTAAGGTAGGTTCACTATTGTATTAATGAGATCGGATACTATAATGCATGTAGCATAAACAGGGTCCCAAATATATCTACTAGTTCTTGAACTATGTTGCCCCATAGGAATACTATTTAGTTGATCCATCTATATGATATATTCATGTTTTGGTACTACCTTGACAAGTAGTCCACCTTCTTTCGTGTAGGGTTCTATGACACCGGATTCCACATCAGCTCATGTGGTATATGTTGGTTAAATAAAGATGTTTCCAAAAGTAAAAATGAAGTAACAAGGTGAACTCTAACTAGGAGTATTTCAGGGGTTTGACCTAGTCTAGGTAGGGGTATGGGACTCTACTTATACATTGCACTAGTTTGCCTTAAGGGAAATCCTGGGAAGTGATTCTTATGTTTTTATGCTCTTATGAAATAAATGGTATGTTGAATTTTTATATTTATGGTCTTTTTTACTAAATGTGAGGATAAATACATATAATTCTATATTATGGGAAGTTAGACAGTATCATGATCCTTTCGTTAATTTGCTTGGTTGAGTGGAGTTATGGGTTTTCACTTGACCATTGCACTACTAGACTTGATGAATGAATAAGAGTTTTACTTATGTTGTAATGTTATGGACTCATGAATATGATATGTGGTTATGACATCATGTTAGGGTTACATTGGCTATGAATTCTACAATGCTCTATATGCATGTTGACTTGGCTTAACTTTAGTATGTTTATCTTGTGTTGAATATGTTTTTATCATAAGGAATATATTGTTATTGTCTTATATGTGTTCTTTGGTTGTGCATAAGGCTTTTCAAAGGAAATTGACATGATTTTATCAAATGTCACTTTTTAGCATGATTTCTTTATTGTGTGTGCATATGTTTCCATACTTAGTACAAGTGATGTGCTAACCTCTATTTCTCCCTTTTCCCTAACATTTTTGGTTCCAGTTTTTTATGGCTCGGGACCACTTCACAAAGAAGGCTTGGCTCATTTCTCCAAGTGTGGGTATGCCCTCAAGTTTAGAGGATGATTTCTTTCTCTTACTCTACCTATGTTAAATTGTTATAGTTTAAAGACAATCATTTCACTCTTGTTGTTTCAAGATATTGTTGTAAACCCTAAGCGACATTTACACATTTCTGTAAGGGATTCAACCATATTGTTCTATTCCATTAAGACTCTTTAATATGAGACATCCCTATTAAGACTATATTGTGTACTTTATATATGTGCCATAAAAGAAGAAGACTATGTAATCTGCTTATAGAAGAGTCGAAGTAAACTCGCTATGAATATGTTTGTAACAACCCAAAAAAATGGATATGTTAGTTAATGCTTAATATGTCTAGAATGCCTACGATTAGACTGGGTTCACATAGATTGATGCACGTAGAACCAAACCTCTGAACCCTTGCGATAGCCAAGCCAACTAACTTGGGGAGTTAGTTGAGCTAGGAAAGGTTAGGTCCAGCCATGTCGGGCTCCCGAATATGAAGATTTATCCAGATGAGTCTATACTAGTCTAAAAAAGGAGATATCTTACGTTTTCAAGGTCTAGGGGTAAAATGGTCTTAATTGGCTTTTTGAGTGAAGTCTTGCTCCACCCTGGTTTGAACCTAGGTCGAAGAAATGATTTAAATTGTTTTTATTTAAATTTGTAATATAATTTAAATAATTAATATTTATTATCTGATTTAATAAAAAGGAAAATCAGTTTTTTTTAAAAAAAAGTTAAGGAGAGTCCTAGTTAGACTAAGTCCTTACCTGAACCTAAACTACTTTTACATTTCACTCTATCACGTATATCCCACTTCACGATCATTCTCTCTTCTCTCATTCATGTTCTCTCTGCCGAAATGACTTCAAGAACAGAAAAATTGACCAAAGTTTTTCACATTTGAATAACACACAACGAAAGATAAAAACAAACAACTAATAAATCAAGTTAGGCAAAGAGAGGGCTGTCCGTCGAATTGGGGTTGAGGTCTTCGGTGTTGGACGTGAATTTGGAGGAAAAACATTGGGCAGCAGGTCAAGATATGAACTTCAAAAAGGTATGAGTTATCTTCTCTCTTGGTCCTTTTCCCATGAGAACCCTTAAGGTTCAGTATATTAAAATTCGAAAACTAAGGTTGTTCCTCTTTACCAGTTCCCTGTCACTAGCTCCCATCGATTTGTAGGTTGGGTATGTTTGCTGGTAGAAATTAGGGGTGTAATGTGTTTTCGTGTTGATTATGCTCATGTATGTATGTTGGAGTTATGTAAATGTTAAGCATGTTGTCCGTAATTATGTGTTTATGTGTGTGCAATGTGTAGCCGGGACATATACTTTTGGTTTGAAGTTTGAAAATGAGATGTTATGGTTGTATTCTTAGATGCTAAAATTGTATAAATCATGATGTTAATATGACATATAATGTGTCTTATTTGAATGTAAATTATTAGCTAAATAAATCCATTAATTACCCTCAAAACTAACATGTAAAGATTGATGAAAATGAGCTGAAAAACTAAAAAGATTTCCAACATCCTGTTGATGTGTTTCGGCAAAGATAAGTGATGAAAAAATGTTGATTTGAGTGAAAACTCTTTATAGAATGTTATCTTTAAAATTCACCTAAAGAACTCATAAAAAACTACTCCAAACATATATACATTTAATCTTAAAAAGGTGAGAAAATAGGCTACAAAAATGTGATCAAAGTTCCAGCACTTTGATGTTAGTTTCGGTCAAGTTAAGTCAATTAACATGTTATGAAAAATGAAGAAAAATAAGTGAGGTCACTATGGATTTAACCCGTGAGCTCACCTTGTTAAAAGTTCTAAAATAATGTAAGTTAAAAGAATATGCTAAGGGGGATTCGAACCTGGACCTTGATTGGAAAAATGAATCTGTGAAAAAAAAATGAGAGGAGTGGGATTCGAACCCACAACGTCTTGGTCAGACGTAAGGAATTAAAATAAAATAAAGGTTGAGGCGTGTGGAAATCGAACCTACGACCTCTAGGCTGATCAAGGGAATTAAAGAGAAAAAGAAAGTGAGGATGTGGGCATTCGATCCCATAACCTCAAGGTCAACTCAGAAAAGTCAAGGAAAAAGAAAATAAAAGAAATGAGGCTTTGGGGGATCAATCCCACAACCCCTCTGTCCCAAGACAAGCGAATAAGAATGAAAGAAAAATAAGGAAAAAAATTAAATGGAGGCGTTGGGACTCGATCTCGGGTCCCCAAGTCGTATGGATCAAAATAGAATAAATAAAAAAATGTAAGTGATAACCAAGGGATTCGAAACTGGGTTCCCTTGACCGAAATCCGTATTGATACATAAGTCATACGTGAATAAATGTTAAAAGTAATGCTGCCCACATAGATTTAAATCGAGATCTTTCCATACACATAAGATGCATAAGTCTTGTATCATATAATCTTAGGAAGTTATGCATCACTTAAACAAACTATGAATGAAGACTCATGGCTTGTATGTATAGATCCATAAGTCTAGCATACATTTAAAATTAAGTGAACCTTAGATGTATTCAACGAAATGATGAAACCCTAGAAGGGTTTAGTAAGAGTGTGAAACACACTAAATGGCGAAGTGCATTGGCTATGATGAAATGAACATTCACGTAATAAGGGGTGAGTAATTATGAAGAGAAAATGTGCTAAAGTTAATGATATTGTGGCAACATGATAAGAGGATAATGTAAAAGATGAGAGCAATCTCAAATGAGCCTGAGTAAATGTTACCAAAAAGTACTCACCTATCAGAGTATAAAGTTAATGAAGAGACCAGCCTCTATGAACACTCTAATGATATTGAAGTTAATTCATGCTTAATACTAATGATGAGATGAGAAATCATCTATTGAGCAATGATGTCCTCATACTAGAAGCCAGATTCTGTGACGTATGAGTTGAATGCAATGGAACTTAATACTGAGCACCACTAGACTAGCTATTAGCGGTAATGCCTTCTTTCGGGAAGGGCGAAGGTTCACGTAACTCTCATGAGATGAGATTGTCTAGCATGCCGGGTATGGGTATCCTTATATCTCCTATTCTTCGAACCTATTCTGCCAATATAGGGATCTGGCGGGGTTCGATTCCCATGTACGCTAGCATGTTTTGGGTCACTTTAGTGGGTGATTCCACCTCTTATCGGTGTGGGGAGAAACTGGATTTCATGATACTCACACGACATATGTCGGTTAAAGTTAAATTTCCCAAAAAATGAATGAGGTCAGACTCAAATGATGCACATAAAGAAATGAATTATACCATAGGTGTTATGATAGGATAATCAAGAGGTGAGCTAGACTTAAGTAATGACACTAGGTCATTCTTGATCAATGCACAGTGAACCCGATGAAAGTCTTAAACTACATCGTAGGTATAACTAGTGTTTAAACTAGCTTAAGAATGTATGAAGTGAAGTACGTACGAATGAATTAAGCAGACTCTGTGTTTGCTAAAGAAGACTCCCTAGTTGAGGTCCTATATGTTGAGCCCTTATTTTGGGAAGTCTTAATGTCAAGTCCATGATTCCAAGGTCTAATGGCATATGAATGAATGATATGAAAGATGTTATGTGCTATAAGAAATATATTATGTGGTATGTGTAAGATGTTATGTGTTGTGTGCAATATAATAAGTATGATGATGCATGTTACTCTCATGGCATGACTTTCCCAATCCAAATTTTGAAAGGTCACTTACTTTCCTAATCAAAATTTTGAAAGCTCACTAACTTTCCTAATCCCAATTTGTGAAGTCCACTGACTTGACTTACCATAATCATGTTTTTAGGAAAAAACTATTCTTACTCATGCATGTCCTTGCTGTGTGCTTGCATATACCCATACGTAGTACAAGTGTGTACTAATCCCAAACAACTCTATATTTTTAGGTGCAGGCATAGGTGGACACTAGAGTTACAGGTTGACGTTTCAGCTATCCGAACGTGGATCTTTCATCCATACTTGGTAGTCCCTAATGCTTTCGAGGATGTCTACCATTATTATCTAGTTTAGATGTACGCCATAGCTAGTGGGGCATGTTCCACTACTGTTTCTTTCCACATTTGTTCAGACTTTTTATTCGTGTCGTTTTGGCAAAAATACATTTAATAAAATTATGAACTGATTGTTTCATTTGATTATCTCTTTATTAGATGGTTGAAACGTAATGCCTGTGATGTTAAGTATAATATGTTTCACATGAGATAAGAAAACAAAAAGTTCAAATTTTTCCGCTAAAATTCATCTAGATCAAGAAAGTATGCTGCATGTAGTCTTGTCTGCGACCTCTGAGAGGTCAACAACGCCGGTCTCGTCTAGGGTCTAGATTTAGGTCGTGACAAAGATGGTATTAAAGCACTAGGTTAAATTTCGAGGATAATAAGTTCACATCAACAACATTGAAGAGTTTCTATTACATGGCAGTGAAGTGCACCACTATCCTGAATTAGAGACTACATGATGTGTAGGAAAATTCCCTTCTTCTGATCTTATTGTGCCTTTTCCTAATGTATGATTTTTTTGACGTTATGAGAGTGTCTAACATCAATCCTTGTTGTTTTTAGAAAATGAATACTAGGAGAAACATTGGTCAGATGAGAGGAGGAGCGACTGCTGGGGAGAATCAGGTTCCACGCTGCAGGATTGACTGATGCGGAGGTGCTGACATCTCTGGACCAGATGGCACAGGCCATCACTATGCAGGCCCAGTCCGTGATTGATCAGGTCAACCGACAGAATGTTCAAAGGGAAAACCCACCGGTTCGTAGCATGGAGGACAGGCTTCGAGACTTCACGCGGATGAATCCTCTTATTTTCACTAGGTCCAAGACATCAAAAGATCCCCAGGAGTTTCAGGACTAGGTACATAAGATTTTTGAGGCCATGGGGGCCACGGATACAAAGATAGCGGAGTTGGCTTCGAATCAGCTTAATGATGTTGCACAGACTTCTTAAAAGATGTGCCAGGATAGCCGAGTGTTGGGCAGAGTTCTGGTCACATGGGAGCTGTTTAAGACAGCCTTCTTGGATAGATTCTTCCCTAGGGAGTTGAGGGAGGCCAAGGTTGAAGAGTTTACAAACCATAAGCAGGGATCAATGACAGTAAGGGAGTATTCCTTGAAGTTCGTTAAACTATCAAGGTATGCTACTTCCCTTGTATTTAAAATCAGGGATGAGATGAGTAGGTTCCTCACAGGAGTCACCAGACATCTGGAGGAAGAGTGTCGGGCTGTGATGCTCCACGATAACATGGACCTCTCCAGGATGATTGTGCAAGTCAAGCAGGTGGAGGAAAGCTGGAACAAGATGGGCGTCTATGATGCTAGGAGGCCTAAGCCTCATGATCTGGCAGGTCCTAGCAATGGGAGCAATAGGAACAACTTTGGCGTCCGTGAGCAGCACAAATTCAAAAAGGGGCAACAGAGTTTAGGGAACTCTATCTTTCAGAGGAGTACAACACCTAGAAGAGGCATACCTGAGCCCAAGAAGGGAAATGGAGGTGATATGCAGCGTCCCAGAAAGAACTGTGCTAAGTGTGGACGTGCTCACAATGGAGAGCGCAGAGAGGGCACTAATGCATATTTCGGTTCCGGTAAGAGCGGGTACATTGTTAAGGATTACACACAGAACAGGGTTCAGGATGGAGGTAATGCTCAGCCTAGGCCTAATCCATAGGATGCAGCATCAGTCGAGCCTTCAAAGAGGAATATTTTTACGCCCTTAAGGGCAAGGAGGAGCAGGAGAAGTCCGCTGATGTGGTAACAGGAATGCTGCAAGTATTCCCAACTTCTGTTTATGCTTTACTTGATCCAAAATATACGCTTCCCTTTGTAACTCCTTTGCTTTACATCACTTTTGAGATATTGCCTGAAGTTCTTTATGATCCTATAGTGGTTAGTACACCTTTAGGAGAAAATGTAAGAACTGATAGAGTATACAAGGAGTTCCCAATAGTTGTTTGTGGTAAGACTATATGCGCAGACCATGTTGAGTTACCCATGCATGATTTTTATTTTATTCTTTGTGTGGACTGGCTTCGTCGTTGTTATGCTTTCATGGATTGTCATAGTAGGGTTGTAAGATTTTGTTTCCCTAATGAAAAAGAGCTAGTCTGGGAGGGGTACAACTCGAGTCGTCCTAGTCTCTTGATTTTGAACCTTAAGGCCAATAAAATGATGTCCAAAGGGTGATTATGTCATCTTGTGAGTGTTAATCATTTAGATTATGACGTTCCTTCCATAGACTCAGTACCTGTAGTGACTGAGTTCCAAGATATATTTCCTGATGATTTACATGGAGTTCCTCCCCCTCGAGAGATTGACTTTGGTATCGACTTAGAACCTGATACTAAACAAATTCCAGTTCCTCATTATAGAATGGCTTCAGCTGAACTCAAAGAGTTGAAGCTGCAATTAAAAGATCGCTATGACAAGGGTTTCATTCAGCCGAGCATATCCCCTTGGGGAATTCCGGTGTTGTTTGTGAAAAAGAAAGATAGAACCCTTAGAATGTGTATCGATTATCGGCAGCTCAACAAAGTCACTATAAAGGATAAGTATCCACGTCCAGTATAGATGACTTGTTCGACCAACTCCAAGGGTCTAGTTTCTTCTCAAAGATTGATCTTCGTTCAGGGTACCATCAGCTCGGGGTTAGCGATGGAGATATCCCAAAGACAACCTTTCATACCCGTTATGGTCATTATGAGTTTCTAGTTATGTAATTTGGTATCACGAATACACCTGCTGCATTTATGAATCTTATGGACAGGGTCTTCCATGAATACCTTGACTGTTTCGTCATAGTATTCATTGATGACATTGTCATTTACTCTAAGACCAAGGAAGAGCATGAACAACATTGGATACTTTTTTTGTAGGTACTTAGAAACATCATATCAGTTGTATGCGAAATTCAGCAAGTGTGAATTTTCGCTCAGATCAGTGCCATACCTTCGTTATGTTTTGTCCAACAAAGGTGTAGAGGTACATCCCAAGAAGACTGAAGCTGTTAAGAACTGAACAAAATCTCTTACTACCATAGATAATCTTATCTTCTTGGGATTGAATGGTTATTATCGCAGATTCGTAGAGTGTTTTTCTTCCCTTGCTGCCTCACCGACAGCTTTGACTAAGAAGAAGGCCAAGTTTGAATGGATGGAGGCTCGTGAGAAGAGTTTCCAGGAGCTCAAGGATAGACTCACTTTAGCCCCGGTGTTTACTTTGCTGAAGTGTGGTGAGAATTACACATTGTATTGTGATACATATAGGGTTGGTTTGGGTTATGTTCGTATGCATTGGTGGTAAGGTGATAACTTATGCTTCCAGACAGCTCAAGGTCCTTGAAAAAAACTATTCAACTCATGACATGGAAGTTTCGGTGTTTGCACTGATGCTGTGGAAGCACTACTTGTATAGGGTGCATGTGGAGAGGTTCACATACCACAAGAATCTCCATTACATGTTCACAGAGATACAGTTTAATCTACGTCAATGTAGATTATTGGAGTTGTAGAAGGACTATGACAAGAATGTCCACTACAATCTTAGTAAGGCTAATGTTGTAGCTGATGCTTTGAGTAGGATGAGAATGGGAAGTAGAACCCACGTTGAGGATGAGAAGAAGGAGTTGGTGAAAGATAAACATAGACTGGCCAGACAGGGTGTGCGATTAGTTGACTCTACTAGAGGGGGTGTTTCAGTTCATCCTACTTCTGAATCATCCTTAGTAGTTGAGGTCAAGGATGGTCAGCATCTTGATCTGGTGTTGATGGAGATAAAGGTTTCATTTTTTGTGAAAATGAATGAGAATTTTTCATTGAGAGATGACGTCATACTTAGGTACCAGGACAGGATGTGTGTACTTGATGTGGATGAGTTGCGGAGAAGGACCATTGCAAAGGCCCATGGTTCCTGATATTCCATAGATAAAGGTTCCACCAAGATGTATCATGATATTAAGCAGATCTATTGGTTGGATGGCATGAAGAAGGACATTGCAGAATATGTGGCCAAGTGTACTAATTGTCAACAGGTTAAGGCAGAACATCTTAAGCCTCGCAGTCTTACTCAGATTACTGAGGTTCCGACTTGGATATGGGAGGCAATTAATATGGACTTCGGGTTGGTCTTCTGAAGACAAGGAGAAAGTATTAATCCATATTGGTTATTATGGAAAAGATGACTAAGTCTCCCACTTTATCCCTGTGAAGTCTACTTATAGAGATGAGGATTATGCGAGACTCTACATTGATGAGATTGTGAGATGGCATGGGATTCCTTTGTTTATCATTCCATATAGAGGAGAACAGTTCACTTCACATTTCTGGAGATTCTTCAAGAAGATCTTAGGCACGCAGGTGAAGCTTAGTACTGCCTTTCATCAGTCAGACTGATGAGCAGGCAGAGCGCACCATTCATTCATTGGAGGAAATGTTGAGGGCGTGTGTGATTGACTTCAGAGGTAGTTGGGACGACCATCTGCCTTTGATAGAGTTCTCGTATAATAATAGCTATCACTACAGCATTAGGATGACACCGTTTGAGGTACTATATGGTAGGAGATGTAGGTCTCCAATTGGGTGGTTCGAGGTTGGAGAGTCATCCATTTTGGTTTCAGAGATCATTCATGAGGCCTTAGAGAAGGTCAGGGTAATTAGGGATAGATTGGCTACTACTTACGGTCGGCAGATTTCCTACGCAAACAACAGGAAATGGACCTTAGAGTTTAATGTTGGTGACCAGATCTATTTGAAGATATCACCTATGAAGGGGGTGATGAGGTTTGGGAGGAAGGGGAAGTTGAGTCCGAGGTATGTTGGGCCATATGAGATCCTACAACATGTGGGAGGTGGCCTATGAGTTGGCATTGCCTGCGGAGCTAGCTTTTGTTCATCTAGTCTTTAATGTCTCTATGTTGAAGAAGTGCCTAGGTGATCCAGTATCGATTCTACCTGTTGAAGGTTTGGGGGTAGATGAAGACTTGTCCTGTGAGGAGGTTATTGAGATTTTAGATAGACAGGTCAAGCGGCTAAGGAACAAGAAGATTTCCACAATAAAGGTATTGTGGAGGAATCATCTTGTTGAGGGTTCTACGTGGGAGGCAGACGTGGATATGAGATCCCGCTACCCTGATCTTTTAATCCCTTGAGGTTAGACTTCCTACCCTTAAGTCTAGGTTTCCTTATCTCTCCATTCTTTGTTGCTATTGCTTGATTGTGCATACTAATTATGTTATGATCTGACTGACATTATGCTATATAGTTAGTAGTGTCATTTGGGGACGAATTTTCCTAAGGGGGATAATGTAACAAACGAAAAAAAATGGATATGCTAAGTAATGCTTAATATGTCTAGAATGCATATGATTAGACCGGGTTCACACGAATTGATGCGCGTAGAACCAGACCTCTGAACCTTTGCGACTGCAAATCCAACTAAGTTGGAGAGTTAGTTGAGCTAGGAAAGGTTGGGTCCAACAAATAAGAAGGGCTCCCGAATATGAAGATTTTCCCAGATGAGTCTTTACCGGACTTAAGAAGAGGAAATCTTAAGTTTAGAGGGTTTAGGGTTAAAATGGTCTTTTTCCAGGCTAAGGGAAGTATCGTAATTACCCTAAATATGTAATAAATTATTTAATTAATAAGGTTGAGGGGAAATTTGGGGAGAGAGGGCCAAAAATTGGCTTTTTGAGTGAAGTCTTGCTCCACTCTGGTTCAAACCTCGGTGGAAGAAATGATATAAATTGTTTTTATTTAAATTTGTAAATTAACTTAATTAATTAATATTTATTAGCTGATTTAATAAAATGGAAAATCCGATTTTCTTTAAAAAATTTATGGAGAGTCCTAGTTTGACTAAGTCCTTATCTAAGCCTAAACTGCTTTAACATTACACTCTCTCACGTCTATCTCACTGCACGATCATTTTCTCTTCTCTCATTCACGTTCTCTTTACCAAAATAACTTCAAGAACAGAAAAATTGATCAATGTTCTTCACACTTGAAGAGCTCACAACGAAAGATAAAAACAAATAACTAATCAATCACGTTAGGCAAAGAGAGGGCTGTCCGTCGAATTGGGGTTGAGGTTTTCGATGTTGGACGTGAATTTGGAGGAGAAACTTTGGGCAGAAGGTAAAAGTTATAACGTCAAAAAGGTATAGGTTCTCTTCTCTCTTGTTCCCTTTCTCAAGAGACCCCTTAAGGTTCAGTATATTCATGTCCGAAAACTAGGGTTGTTCCCCTTTACAAATTTCTTTATCACTAGCTCCCATCGATTTGTATGTTGTGTATGTTTTCTTGTAGAAATTAGTGGTGTCATGTGTTTTCGTGTTGATTATGATCATGTATGTATGTTCTGAGTTATGTGAATGTTAAGTATGCTGTCCGAAATTGTGTGTTCATGTGTGTGCAATGTGTAGTAGGGACATATACTCTTCGTTTGAAGTTCGAAAATGAGATGTTATGGTTGTATTCTTACATGCACAAACTTTTATAAATCATGATGTTCATACGATGTATAATGTAGCTGATTTGAATGGAAATTAATATCTAAATGAATCCATGTATTACCCTCAAAACTAACATGAAACGTTGATAAAAATTAGCTGACAAACGTACAAAATTTCCAGCATCTTCTTGATGAGTTTCGGCCAAGATAAGTGATGTAAAAATGCTGATTTAAGTGCAAACTCTTTATAGAATGTGATTTTTAAAATGAACCTAAAGAAATCACTAAAAACTACTACAAACGTATATACATTCAACGTTAAAGAGGTTAGAAAATAGGATGCAAAAATGTGATCAAAATTCCAGCACTTTGACGTTAGTTTTGGTCAAGTTAAGTAAATTGACATGCTATGAAAAAATGAAGAAAAATAAGTGAGGTCACTGAGGATCGAACTTGTGATCTCACAATTTTAAAAGTCATAAAATAATGTAAGTTAAAATAATGTGGTAAGAAGGATACGAACCTAGACCTTGACTGGAAAAATGAATCTGTGAAAAGAAAAATGAGAGGAGTGGGATTCGAACCCACAACCTCTTGGTTAGACATAAGGAATTAAAAAAAATAAAGGTTGAGGCGTGTGGGATCGAACCTACGAACTCTAGGTTGATCAAATCAATCAAAGAAAATAATAAAGTGAGTTGTGGCGATTCGATCCCATACCCTTAAGGACAACTCGGAAATGTAAAGGAAAAAGAAAATAAAAGAAACGAGGCTGTGGGGGATCAATCCCACAATCCCTCGGTCCAAAGACAAGCGAATAAGAAAGAAAGAAAAATAAGGGAAAAAATGAAATGAAGGCAGTGGGGCTTGTTCTCGGGTCCCCAAGTCATATGGATCAAATAAGAATAAATAAAACAAGATGTAAGTGTTAACCATGGGGTTCAAAACCGGGTTCCCTTGCCCAAATCCGTATCGATACATAAGTCATACGTGAATAAATGTTCAAAGTAATGCTGCCCACATAGATCGAAATTGAGAACTTGGCATACATATAAGATGAATAATTCTTGTACCATATAATCTTAGGAAGTTGTGAATCAGTTAAATGAACTATGAATGAAGCCTCATGACTTGTATGGATAGACGAATAAGTCTAGCGTACATTTAAAAGTAAGTGAACTTAAGATGTATGCAATGAAATGATGAAAACCTAGAATGGTTAAGTAAGAGTGTAAAACACACTAAAAGCCCAAGTGCATTGGCATATGATGAAATAAACATTCACGTAATAAGCGGTGAATAATTATGAAGAGAACATGTGCTAAAATTAATGAATGTTGTGGCAACATGATAAGAGGCTAATGTAAAAGATTAGAGCAATCTAAAATGAGCCTAAGTAAATGTTACCAAAACGTACTCACCTATGAGAGTGTAAAGTTGATGAAGAGACCAGTCTCGATGAACACTCTAATGAAAGTATTGAAAATAATGCATACTTAATACTAATGATGAAATGAGAAATCATCAATTGAGCTATGATGTCCTCATACTAGAAGCCAGCTTTCGTGACATATGAGTTGAATGCAATTGAGCTTTATATTGAGCACCGATAGACTAGCTATGAGCGCTGATGCCTTCTTTTGGGAAGGACGGAGGTTCACGTAACTCTCATGAGATGATACTGTCCAGAATGCCGGGTATTGGTCTCCTTATATCTCCTAGTCTTTGAACCTATATTATCAATATAGGGATCTGGCAGGGTTCAATTCCCAAAGAATGAACGAGGTCAGCCTCAAATGATGCACATAATGAAATGAATGATACCAAAGGTGTTAGGATAGTATAATTAAGAGGTGAGATAGACTTATGTAATGAGACTAGGTCATTCTTGATCATTGCACAGCAAAACCGATGAAAGTCTTTAACTAAATCTTAGGTATAACATGTGTTTACACTATCTTATGAATGTATGAAATGAAGTACATACGAATGAATGAAATAGACTCTGTGTTTGCTAATAAAGGCTCCCTAGTTGAGGTCCCATATGTTTAGCCCTCCTTTTGGGAAGTCTTAATGCCATGTCCATGATTTCAAGTCTTATGTCATATGAATGAATGATATGAAAGATGTTATGTGCTATATGCAATATGTTATGTGCTATGTGTAAGATGTTATGTGTTGTGTGCAATATAATAAGTATGATGATGCATGTTACTCTCTTGGCATGAGTTCCCTAATAAAAATTTGGAAAGTTCACTCACTTTCCTAATCCAAATTTGGAAAACTCACTAACTTTCCTAATCCCAATTTATCAAGGCCACTGACTTGACTTAGCATAATCATGTTGTTAGGAAAGAGCTGTTCTTAGTCATGCATATCCTTGGTGTGTGCTTGTATATACCCATATGTAGTACAAGTGTATACTAATCCTATACAACTCTGTATTTCTAGGTGTAGGCACAGGTGGATGCTAGAGTTACAGGTTGACATTGCAGCTATCCGGACATGGAGTTTTCATCTGGACATGATAGGCCCTCATGCTTTCGAGGATGTCTACCATTATTATCTAGATTAGATGTAGGACATAGCAAGTGGATCATGTTCCGCTAGTGTTTCTTTCCAATTTCGTTCAGACTTTGTATTGGTGCTGTTTCTGCAAAAATACGTTTGATTAAATTATGAACTGATTCTTTCATTTGATTATCTCTTTATTAGATGGTTGATTTGTGAACGCCTACGATGTTAATTATAATATGTTTCGCATGAAATAAGAAATAAAAAAGTTCAAATTTTCTGCTAAAATTAACCTAGATGAAGTAAGTATGACGCATGTAGGCTTGTCTGCGACCTCTGAGAGGTCAATAACGCCGGTCTCATCTGGGGTCTAGATTCCACTCGCGACAATATTATGTGTAAGCGAGACGTCTAAGAAAACCTAACGAAGTAGATGTAAATGAAATTTTTTAATTTTATGCACATTTTAACCTATGAGTTTGATGACAAATACTAAGAGGCTAGTCTTAGTATTCTCAAGGACGATGACGTCGATTACGTCTAGGGGGTGCTCCTCGGATGTGACACTTTTGCAACACTTTCTTTTGCTAAAAAACAATAAAATGCTCCTCCTCAAAATGGATCTACTGATAAACTTTTCCCTATCATTCTTACTTTAAACTTTTCTTGATCTAAAGCATCTTTGGTCAAGAAATGATTATCTTAAAAAATTAACTAGTAGCCTTTATCCATCAATTGACCAGCGCTAAGAAAGTTTTGATCTATGTCAGGTACATAAAACACATCAGAAATTGTTTTAGTACCTGAATTACTTGGAATAGCAATGGTTTCTTTCTCACTTATAGGAAGATGGTAGCCATTACCTATTATTACTTTAGTAATGGGCGTGGAATTAAATTCCTTGAAGAGAGACATGTTATTTGTCATATGATTAGTGCATCTACTATCAATCAACCAACACTCGCTCGATTATCTTCTTGAAAAACATGTAGCCACAAAGAGTTCATCTTCCTTCACACCATCAACAAATTTGAGCGTTTGCTTCTTGTTGTTGACCGTTGTTCTTGGAAATGACAGTTTCATGCCCAAGTTGATTGGATTCACTACATTTAGCATCAGGACTTCCCCAACATTTATATGGTGGATGACCTTTATGGTAACAATTGCAATGAGAATAACTTTTTTTTTAGTGTCTAGTTTTTCTTTTTGTAGTACTTGTTGAAATGCCTTAACCATTCTTCTTGTTCTTCTTCTTTTTATTTATGCCTCCATCTTGAGGCTTGGCAAATAATTCTTCCTCTTTTTTTTCCTTCTTCTGCCATGACTCTTCGTTGTTCTTGTGCTTGGAAAGCATTCAATAACTTTGTGAAGGTGATCTTGGATAGATCCTTTATGTTTTCCAGAGTAGTTATGGTTGCTTCAAATCATTCCGACATGGTTACCAAATTCTATTCAATAATACGTGAATCATTACACACGGGACCAAGCAATCTTACCGTGTTTTCTATGTTCAAGATCTTTTCAGAGTAATCTTTGATAATTTCAGTTTCTTTCATCTTCTGTATCTAAAAATCACCAATAAGATTTAGCACTTGCATACCTCTGATGCTTCCATCCCCTTTGTATTTTGACTTTAGATATTCCTAGATAGATTTTGCTGACTTTAGAGACATAATTCCAGTGAAGATTGAAGAAGGTAGTGCTGAAAAATAATTAGACATTTCCCTTTGATTTTCTAGTTTTCTGTCTTATGGTATTTTATCTAGGACAAAGAAGGATTTCTAGGCAACGGAGGAACTTCAGAATCCGCTTTGACTGCCTCCCACATATCCATCACATCTAGATAAGTTTTCATTCTTACCGCCTGAATCTAATTGTTATCATCGTTGAAAACAGGTGGTGCCATCACAGAAAAACTTTATTCTGCTTCTATGATTGATAAAATTTTATTGTTGATTACAATGTTAACTTTTATGAAACGCCCACCGATCCCTCAAGAAATAAATGCTCTGATACCAATTTTAAGTTTTCAGAGAAGGAAAAACATAACAATATGATTGTAGTTTAATAAACCAACAAAGAAAAAACTTATGAAATCAAAAACCACTTACTTCATTATAACACATATATTTATGGAGTTTACAAGTTAACCAACTCCTAAGGATAAGATTAAAAAACTAACTAAAGATAAGATTGAAACTAGGTATTTGTTACACAGTAAATAACTACCCTAAGTACCCTACAATAAAGAGAACTTGGAATGTTGCATTCTTATGCATATTTATAATAGTTTCTTTAGGAATCTACAACTACGTATTCGGATCAATAGTATCTAGCAATTATTTTTTGTTTCCTTTGAATTCTAGAAATAACTATTTTAAGCAATCGTATCTAGTAATCATACCATACTAGGACAAGAACATACTGTTTCTATGACTACCAAAGAAGACCTATCTATTATCTCTAAAAAACTCCATATTAGTTGAGGGGGGATTAGGAGCATCAAGACCATTCTGGTACGCTTTGAGAAGCGGAAGAAATTATTATAGTTCTATGAACGAGTCTCAAAAGCCAGTATGAATTCTTGCAAGTCTTGTTGAAAATCTCCGTGTGACACACATCGCAAAAACATTTCAGTTTCATACGACTATGTAGAGTGACCTATATGTGCCTCTTGGATTGTGTATAGATATTGATTCATTCACACTACAATTTTCTGTAGGAGATATCTTACATTGCAAGATCACTAGTGACTTAGACCACTATTTATGGTATAAAACATCAATATTCAACTAAACATGAAAAACTACACTTCTTTAAGATGATAGCGGAGCAAAGCTCTGAAGAAGACACCCATGTTCCGTAAAAGGATATTTGTAACACCTAAGAAATTTATACTTTTGTCATGAAAAAATTATCAATAATCACTAATTGATATATTTTGTCAAATAAAATAACTGAGAAAATTGGATCGATATGTATTAACTAAGACAACTGATTTTGTAGCAATATAGAGTCTAAAAACATTCAATAATCTGAAAGCTGTTGCAATAGCAAAACTGCAGAAGTATAATTAAAGTATCATGAAAATCATTAAATAATTGAATGCACACTCAAGGAACAGTCTACTGATTCTTCTCGACGTCAATATTTAATTTAAATACAAATATCTACCCAAATATAAATATATATTGACATTAATGAAAATATTTATCTCATAAATTAGCTATTAAATAAATAGTATTAGTAATACAAATTTCCAATTGTATTATTACAAGTCATATGAATTTTTTCGTCTAAAATACAAAAATATTAAATAGTAAAGAAGTAAAACAAAAGGACAATGCTTACATAATAATAACAATTTTGAAGTAAAATTCCTGATAATATAAATCACATAAGTATCACTGCTAAATAAAATAATTCATTTGTCTTCATCATTAGAAACAAATCGTGACAATTCTGTAAATTTTAGAAAGGATATTCAAAAGCATATATCTATATCACAAGAGATATTGCTATCAAAAACAAATGAGTATAGACTATATCATTTGGAACGTTACATACTAATATATATATATTAAGGAAAAAAATAATTATTTTATCATCAAAATTATTTTTCTCATGTACTTGAGGTTATGGAACATATCCTCTTAGTACAGAACGACTTACTTCATTAGAATTCTGGTACCTCATATCCGCTAAATATCGAACTCACTCAATGACAATGAATTACACAAAAAGAATTAAAATACATGAAAAAGAGTAGAACATAACGTACATCTTTGGTTGAAAAATGAGAGGAAACCCCTCTATTTATTACAGTCTACAAAGGGCAGTATGAACAAAAAGTTTTTTCTATCTTATCTTAAAAGTTATGAACTTTTCGAGAAGTCACAACCCTTTGAAAAAGTCACAAATCTTTGAAAAATTTACAAGTTATTGAAAAAGTCACAACTCTTTGGAAAAGTCACAACTAATCGAAAAATCACAACCCTTTAAAAAAGTCACAACTTAATGAAAAGTCACAACTCATCAAAAAAGTCTCGACCTAAGTTAGAGAAATTAATAGTAATTTAACATTTAAGTTAGAAGTTCATGCTTTAAAGGTAATAATAGAATTCTGGTACCTCATATTCCCCTAAACATCGAACTCACTCAATGACAATGAATCACACAAAAAAATTAAAATGCAAGAAGAAGAGTAGAAGATTAACATAAATTTTTGGTTGAAAAATGAGAGGAAACCCCTCTATTTATTACAGTCAACAAGTAGTTAGAGAATTCGTGTAAGTTGAGGGTGTTGTATGAAAGGGGGTCAAGGGGTTAGAAGCGAGTGGTCTGAGCATGATCCGATTATTCTGTGTTTATATAATGAGGTGGGCGTGGGAATGGCCGATGATGTGTAAAAGTACATGTGGTTGTACTGATAGTACTCTTGTTATGTGTTTTTGACATAGTCTTGGTGCAGGATTGGTGATGTCTCATTAGGTTAAGACGAAGAATTCCTCTAGTAGCTTTGACTGCTTTTCCTCATGGTGGGAGATGTGTTCTATTATTAGTTATTTTCTAGTTGTTACTCTTAGTACCTTTTGTACCTATTAAACTAGTCCTTGGGGTTGTTAAATTAGTTTAAGAGTTTTCACTATTTTATGGAAAAGGGTTGGTTTATAAAGATTTTATTCTCTACTATATCTGCATTTTGTTATTTTTCCGTATGAATAACAATTTTGTAATAGACCATAGGTTACCGATCTCCCCGTACAAGAGCAAAATGTGAACTTGACTTTTGTGGATTGGCATGTTGACGTCCACAGTTGATCTACAAGAGTCTAGGAAGCATTCTAACAAGTTATTCCACTGCTTTACTCCTTTCGTGCGAATATTCACTTGTGGTATGAGTTGAGTCCAATTGGTATCTCTTGATTCCAATTTGTATCTGGACGATCTGGAGTGACGTCATTGACATGACCAAAGAACACCAATTAGTCAATTGAACTTGAAGGTTCCAATTGGCATCTAACCATAGGGGCTATAAAGAGCATGGATGGTCTAGAATGACCATCTACGGGATGAACTAATTAAATAAATTTAAACTTTGTGTGCATTGTACATGAAAAATTCTGAATGTGTGTTCTTTGACGACTGAAAATAAATTGGAAATGTGTCCTTTGTTGGTTAAATTTAAGTATATTATGCATTTTTTTTCGAAATCATATCTATTGTACATCTTTTGTCGAATGAATTATTTGTTTATGTGGAAGTATTATTCGATGACCTAAATCAATGACTCAATCGTTGCAATTGTGCAAGAATGTCTGGGTGTATCCTGGGGATGTGTAGGTTGTAGTGTCAAGTTATTTTTCTGCTTTAGAATCCGAATATCACGTATTCTAGTTGAATAAATTGAGAAGCCCGATGGGATGGTGAAAAAAGTTGTCAGAAAAATATTGGAAGGTGAAAATGTTCCCAAAAAATAATTGGGAAAGTTTCGGTCCCGTTCGAGCCACTGGAGCGAGATTCTGCACTCTAGCGTAGTGCCGCTACATCGTGATTATCCCGCTAATGAGACCGGAGGAGGCAGAACCTCAATAGGAATTTTCATGTTCTTCCGTATTTTCAAATGACAACCCGGGATAGATAGAGACCAAACACTGCAACTCCTAAAACAATGTTTAACAACAATACTAACCAAAAAACAATACTAACCACAAGTTATAGAGAACTAAAGTGGGCTCCCTTTGACAGCGAAAAACAAGTATCATTGTGCTACAAAACATAGTAGTGTCGAAAAGAAAAAATATAACACTAGTTGTCTTAAATACAAGACCAAGAAAGAACGAAGGGGAGAAAATTCAAAAATCCTCGGACAAAGAGGTGTCGATGTCAGAATTTAACTCCTCAAGGGTAACTAGGCCAGTCTTGGCGTCCCTCATCTCAAATACTAAGCATTTTGCGCTACGGCAATTCCTGTCTGGGAGCGACACCAAAATAGTTCTCACTGCCTTCCATAGTCGAATTAACATACGATCCCTCGCTAGGTTCTTCTTCCTCTCCTGGCGCAGCAGGTAACAGAGCAACTCTACTTCAACATCATTGCTGGGTAGAAATGGGCTAATGTCAGCATATACACTCCATATCTTCTTATGAACCACCTAAAGATCTATCTCGACCTGTGCACTCGAGAGTAGGTCTTCATCCTTAGAACATGTGGCTCTTGCTCGTCCTCCTCTTCTTGTCCTTAGAAGTAGAACCTACCCGAACAAAAAGATGATTAATAGGGGGATCCATAGGTAATACCTCGTCAGAATAGAAGAAGGGAACTTTTGGCCTCTTGCATAGGGCAGTAATAAGACTGGGAAAGAAGACTGCCTTCTTGTTACCCCCCGTAGAACATCTTCCACTTGGAGATAATCTACGCCCCCGTATTAAGCTTAATACCTTGTATAACACACACCACCACCTGAGACTGGGTAAAAGTAAAGTCACTGCGGTTGCTAAATAGGTGTATCCTTCTAGATACCAGATGAGGCCACCTCTTAGCATCCGGTGACCAATCAACAATAGTGTTGTCTTCTGATGTATCCAGTAAACCTACTCCCATCTCGCAAGATAGACAATAATATCCTGGAGCCACTCTAGATCCATCTACCTGAGTTTGGCGTCGTACTCCGAGTTTGAAACCCTTAGCACCTAGAACACATCATTAATAGTAGTAGCGTTCAGGGGAATGTCGAATACCGAATGCAAATAACCGGGTAAGGGTCATCACAGCGTACAATGGGGAGGATTACATATAACTCCCTCACAAAGGTAGAGAAGGAATTTAGGGGAGTCTCAATCAACGGAAGGCACACAAAATCGACTAAACGAGCCTAGAAAGCGGGAGATTTCTCCTCAAAATTATGTCATGTTAGCACCCTATCGCAGCAGAACCTTGTAATTCGATAATCATAATGTCTCTCCCGACTAGCAACATCTGCAAACAGGATGAAAGGTGCATTATCGTTATTTTGACCATCCATTTGAGAGAACTTGTGAGAAATAAGATAACTTAAGACATTATAGACTAGGTAGGAAGCCTGAAACGAAAAGAGAAATATTTATGGAAAAAAGTAGCCAAGCTACTGGACTAGACCATCCCGTTCCAGCGACCATCATCCTGCAACAGGCGGATGATGTAGGCTGCTACAGCGTGATGCAAGGCGCTGCAGCGGGCTTCATCTGACTGAACTCATGACGTGGAAAGGGCATCTTTCATCCCAAAATCCATGTTTTATTAGTTTTCAGCGGATCAGGGAATATTAACTACCCTAGAACACAAATTTGTATGTATTTCCACAAAGTAACCCCTTTTTAGAGTAAAAAATTCGAGTTCATGGCAATATGGCTTTTCAACTTCCTCCACCCTTTTCCTGTTGATTTACCCTTCTTTTTGCGGAATCCTTACACCTTGGACATTGTATAAACGTTTGGAACGTAAGGGAAGTAACCATTCTACGATTTTCTAACACATTTAAGAACCTAGTTAAATTTTAAAAATAACTACCCAGAAACCATTTCGATTGGATCACCTATTTAGAATGCAGTCTTGTTTAACGAAGCTAGAAAGTAATAGAGCGAAATGAAATGGGAAACATACCTTGATTTTGACGTTCTAAAGAGAGTAAATTGAGATATTTGGAGTTTGTTTTTAGGGAGTGTAAGAAAAATTATGATTTACCCCTCTTACCTACTTACTGCTGCCCTATGTCCTGCTGGAGAAGATCTCCCGCTGTTATGGGGCAGCTATAGTGGCAGAGATGGCGCTCTAGCGGGCAGAACTTTAGGAAAACATGGAGTTGGATTCAACCTTCACATGTTGCTTGATAAACCACCCTAACGTGGAAGGCTAGTACTCCATTTGTGTAGTTCTTTTTGACCCCTTTCTTCTAGCATGTCTCTACCCGTCAAGGGTTTCGAATCATTAGATGTCGCAAACTTTCATTCTTCTGTGGAAAATTCATATTCTCTAGCAGGGAGTATCTCTAAGTTAGAGCGTGTGATTAGCGATCCATAGCCATTCAGTAAATTGGTATCTATTGTAATGAACCGAAACGTTGATATTTAGGAAGAGCAAAAAAGTGCAAAAAATTTTAGACTATGTCCTTCTATAATAGGAAATATGCCACTTACGCAGTAGTGTTGGAACGACAACTTACCTTGCTATATCAGGAACGTTGAGGCAGAATCAAAATTATTTGAAATCTTTAATTTTCTAGCTTTACAAAAAAAACCTATAGGTCGTAAATTATACTAGAAATCCCAGAATAGGCATTTCAAGTTTGGGATACGAGAGGAAGCTTTCTAGCACAGAGATGGTGGAATCATGAAAGGTTATAGCAAAATAAAAAGTACCAAATCCGAAAAAGTGGGGAAAGAAAAAAAAACTCTGTGCAATTGCTTGTTGCCCAAGTAGTTTAGGTTTTTATGCATTGAGTAGTTTTAAGTCCATGCTTATCGTGTAATATTTGAAATCAATCATAGGATATATTTTTAGTCCTTTGTGCACCATGTAAATTACATGGGAAAAGTTATGTGCTTGCATATTTTGGGTTAGTGCTTGATATAGGGAACTGATGATTGACCGAGTGTTCTTATTTATTTTCCTGAGTAGATTTCTTTCATTAAAAAATATTATCCTGTAGAAAGAAATGAATTTTTTTCTATACTAGGTTTTGAAGTACTTGTCGTTGAATGTTTATTAATGTAAGCTTAACAAACCCTAATAACGATACCAAATGAAGAACTACGGTTGAACCTGGCTCTTGTTAGATAATAGTTGAGGGGGATGGGGGGAATTAGTAGGTGATGGTTGTGAGTCATAATTGAGTGATGAATGCATGTTCGTCCTTCATGATGATACTTGTATGTATATCGATGTTGCAATATTGATCACTCATGTTGAAACTTAGATTGGTGAATGATGTAGCCATGAAATCATTATGCAAATGTTTAATCTTGATGATGTGTTGTGATTTTAATTCTGTTGTGTGATTAGGGATCGTATTGGCACGTTGAAAAAATTTAACTTTTGGTTGGATTTCCCCGTTCCGGCATACTTGGGATCGGATTGCCACATTCAGGCAAGCTAACTTTGGATCTGATTGCCACATTCCAACATACTTGGGATTGGAATGCGACATTCTAAAAAGCTAACTTTGAAACAGGTTTGCCACGCTCTAACATACTTAAGATAAAATTAGCACGTTTTGGCAAGCTAACTGTTTGGGATTGGGTTCCATGAGGGAACGAATTACTTGTGATCAAAGTATAGGGTATCGTATGTTATATTACGTTATTGTGGTGTGCATATACTTGTGATGTTCGTTCATATCTAATGATGACCTAGTGTAAGTTGAACAATGTGTAAGTATATTTGTATGGGGTGATGTGTAGATATCTTATTAGGTGTACTTATCAGAAAAAGAGAGAATGTCTTGAGGTGTTGTAGGGTAAGTACCCAAGGAGAAAGGGATACGATTAGTGATTTAAGTAAGGAGACAACCTATGTCTTGGGGTAGATAAGGTGACGATAATTTAAGAATAATGTGACTGATTGGAATTATCTAATATGAATAGCATGTTTAGGCTATGATTTAACAGAAGTAGAAATGTTAGCGATTGGGGAGGGAAATGGTTAGTAGTTAGAGCAATGGTGTAAGTTAAGGGTGTAGTATGAATGGGGGGTAAGGGTGGAGAATCAGTTGCTTGAGCATGATCCTATTATTCTTTTCTTATATTATGAGGTGAGTAATTTGTTGACCGATGATGCCTACTAGTACGTGTAGTTGTACTAATACTACCGTTTCTATGTCTTTTTGAAATAGCTCTCTTGATAAACGATTGGTGATGTATCATTAGGTGAAGACGAAGAATTACTCCAACAATGTCACGACCCGATTACACCCCCTATTCATAAAATGGCGTACTCCACCTCAAAGAGGTCTTATACAAGCCTTATAACATTCATGACTTTTGATAATAAGGGAAAATGACAAGGAATTAAAACTTTTCATTTGGAAACCCTTCACTTCAATAACATGACATTTAAAATCATAGCGGAATCCTACAGCTCACATGGACATCTAACCAAGACATGGAACCTAAGAATAGGGTCACAACCCCTCACAATCGAAAGACTTCAACAAAAGTAGACATAAAATGTTATAAATTAAATACAGAAAACATCAAAATACTTGTCCTGAATAATGAGGACAACACATGGTCTTCGAGAACTCTTCCCAAGCCTTTCTCTTACCGAAATCTACACTTTTATTAAAAAGTAGAAGAAATATGGGTTAGCACAAGTAAGTACTGAGTATGACGACCATGCAAAAACATGCTGAAAGACATTTTGTTTGAAAGTCATGCATATGGCATTTTGGTAAAACATCATTACTAAGAGCACATTAGGCATAATCTCCAAAACTAATCAAAATACATATCATATCTTCAGATTAGGATATATTCAACATACAAGCTTTAGACAATACATATACATAAGGAACATAAGCATTACCTACTTCAATTAAACACATTAAGACATTCCCCTAAGATAACTATATGTCATACTTGTGCAATCTATGTGTAACATCCCTTAATACTACTCACACTAAGTATTCCTCAAAGCCACCCTATACTAGGCACATTCATATTCATCGCATCAAGACAAGGAAATAACTTGTAATATGACCCAGCAAGATATACACTATTACATAAAATACATAAGTCATCATTCTAACATTAACTTAATCTAGAGTATATCATCAATCAGACATTATGTTAACATTCTTAATAGCATACTCAAAACACATAATAGCATAACCACATATGTAACCCTTGATTGAACTTGTGTCATGTGTAGATAAGTTCTCATAACTCAAGCTATGCTAAGTACAATATTTGGACTAACATGGTCATGCATATCATACATTGGTCTCATCCAAAGTTCATACACATAGTAAAGAGACATTCATAATCATGTTCATATTAATAATTCATAAACATAATTCATATTCAGAGTACATAAACATACTTCATATTCATAGAACATAACACAATCCATATTTTTTAATAAATAACATAATCCATATTCATAGTGCACAAACATAATGCATATTCATTGTACATAACATAATCATATTCATAGTACATAAACATAATGCATATTCATAGTACATTAACATAAGAAGAACGTACCATGAATACTCTCAAAGTCCACTTATGCCATGTATGAATGGCATCCCATACTACCACTCATACTAAGTACACCCTTTTTAGGAACCATTGCATATTACTCACTTTTGTATTCATAATTCATATTATTGTTTGATTAGAGGGAATATAACCTTAACCGACATAGACTATTTGATCTACATGAAATACAGTGTATATGACCCTTCATTGAAAAGAGATGTTCTACTTGCCTAAAGTAGAACTAACATATTTAGCTTTACTGTGGATCCACTAGCTAGTACCTATGCGGGAACATAGTTATGGGATAGGGAGATTGCTATTAAAAACTCGTCCTGACTAGTGGGAGAGTTTCCATCTCATGAGAGCACATGTAGAAGACCCATCCTTACTAGAAGGAGAGTCTCTATCTCATTTTCCATATCCCTTATTCCGAAACTTATACATTTATAGTATTTAGATTGAAGCTACATGTGGTAATGAGTACTTTATCCTTCATTCGATACAATTATTTACATAGCTCATTGCTTCAATAAGGTGAAAACTTTCACCTTGAGAATCATAAAATACATGTGAGAAATCCTTTTACAGACATTCATAGTGTTTTCATGAGAAGTATCTTTTCAATGTACACAATAAGATCACTATAATCATATTTTATGAAAAGACCTACCTATAAGTCATGGATCAGAAAATGGACCATCCTAATTTACCATGTGAAAAATGCTTAAACCATTACTCTTTAGGAAAAACTACACTTGCCAACTACGGACCTACCTACGATCTGTGTATCAGACCACGGACCGTTAGTGGCGTCTGCCGGTACTGGCACCATATTCTGAAAAAGTTGTAATTTCCTATATTTTTTAATCTCAAGTGTTACATTATCTTCCCCTTGGGATCATTCGTCCTCGAATGAGATTGAAGAAATCATAAGAATTTTAGGATCTTTTACCTAATAGCCAAACATGAATGCAATCATATAAATGCATGTACTAGAGGAGGAAGCATCAACTCCAAGCTAAAGCATGTTCAAAAAAATCATTTCATAAGGCTTATATGCAACTCATACTACAATTCACATAAACATGAAGTAATAAATAAAGATAAATGATATCTTTGAAAATCAGTTTTTTACTTCATCATGCATGCATGAGTATGACTGAGACACACGAGTCCTAAAGAGTGAACCATGGTGGCTAATGTTTCAAGATAGACCCGGAGATAGAAGGAAAAGGATAGGGACACCAAGATATAACATTGCCATGGAACTTTTACACACACCCAACATAATAAGGAACTATTCCAAAATCAATATAGTTCTAGTCACATTTACCATGAAGCACACTATCTACCCCTTGGCAACAAACCCCATTAGTCTTTCCAAATCCATCTACTTCAACCCAACCATAACACAGAAGTCTTAACAGTCACTAAACCATTGACATAAGTAAACGCTTAAGAAGTTTCTACAAGGATTTAAAAGACTACTGCAATATTTGCTCACTAATACCATTACCCCTAAAATGTGAGAACTCATTGTCATCTACTATTTCCCTATTTGGATCCCTGATTTTCCCCTTATGTTTTTTTTCTATTTGTTGTGCATGAAAAAGGGACACATTCATCTCCTTAATAATCATGGCAGTTAGGCAGTCTTTGACCAAATATGTTGGAAGAACCTAACACAAAATACTAATCATTGCCCTTAGATGGGCAACCATAATTAAATCCTATTTAGATAACATGTAAATATCAAAGCATACTCATTTACACTCATATACCCTTGACGAAGGTTAATAATCTCAAGTACCCTTGTCTCTATCATCTCAAGGGGAATGAAACTATCAAGAAAAGGAACATAAACTTTCTCTCAATCAAGAGGACCCTCTCTACCGCCTTATTTTCTATTGTTTGAACCAAACTTGATAAACACCGTTAAGTTGATAAGCGGCCAATTCCACCTTATAAATATGTGTCACTCCCATAAGTGGTGTAGATCTTCTAGGATGGTTTGATGCGGGTTGAGTTTCCTTGATAGGTATTATGTTTTTTCGTAAGTCTATGAAGAAAGTTAAACTTATTAGAGAATGATTGAAAATGGTTTAAAGTCGACAAAAGTCATATGCCAATGTTAGAAGAACAAATCATGAGTTTAAGGTAAATGCTTGGGCCTACTTAAAAATTTCACCTATGAAGAGTGTGATGAGGTATGAGAAAAAGGGGAAACTTAGTCATTGATATATGAGCCCATAACAGATTTTGAGGCGTATTAGTAAAGTTTCTTATGAGCTTGATTTACCTAATAATTTTGCATCAGTGCATCTAGATTTTCATCTATCCTTGTTGAAGAAATGTGTTTGAAATATGACACATATGGATCCCTTAGAAGGTTCGGGGGATAAGGAGAATCTTTCTTATGAGAAACTTTCGATTGAGATTTTAGACCGGCAAGTCGAGAAGTTGAGTAACAAAGAAGTTGCATCTGTGCCAGTTCTTTGGAGGAATGAGTTAGTTGAGGGTGCTACTTGGGAGGTGGAGGTTGATATGATATCTTGTTATCCTCATCTCTTTCATCCTAATGTTTTTCTAGCTTGAGGTATTTAGTACTCATGGTTTACTCTTTTGGTGCCATGTGTCATAGACATCTCCATGAGTTTCTCATTTATTCATGATTCATGAAAAACTTTAATTTTGAGAAAATTATCTAATTTGATCTATTTCTTCATGTCTATATGCATATGAGTATGAATTGCTTATAGGATTCATCAAATTATATATTGAACATGTGTAGCTTGGATTTGATCTTTCCTCCTCGAATATATGCATTATGTGATTTTATGCATGATGTCATGTAAGATTAAATTCCCACCCTCTTTATCATCATAAATCTCATTCGAGGAAGAATATTCCCCAGGGGGAGATATTGTAACAACTCGAATTCAAGAAAGCCTAGAGAAGGAGCCTAGTTGGGTAACTCAAAAGCCAGAACTGGGCAATAGAAACAGAGCCCTTGATGGGCCACGAAGGGGAACACTGTCCTTTAAGGGTCTCGTGGTAAGTCTAGTAGGCCTGCCTCGCATGGTTCCTTATCACTAAGTCATTGATTGTCTGTGACGAGGATGATGGGCCGTAGTGGTCGTCCTCAAAGTGACCCACTAGCAAGGGGTGCAAGAAGTCTTTCCCTAGCCACTAGTCAAGGACCACAACTGCCATGACGCCTCATGGGGTCCTTGACGGGCTGTGAAGGACATCGTGAAGACGGTAGCTTTAGTTTTAAGTCAGGGTCCTTCGAGTCTTTTTCTAATTATTTCAACCCAATACTATGTCGTTTTGCCCTTAACCCAAGTCCCTATATGAAGGTTTATACCCCCCTTCCTAAATAACCCAATTCAACTCATTCTCCCTATTTCCCTAAAAGAAAAATAAGTCTTCCTTTCAAAAAGTATTTCTCTCTCTAAAAAGCTTGAAGAAGAAGGAGTTAACCTTGCCTTTCAAGTAAAATCTCCCATTCCTACCATATAACTTAGCTTCATTTTGAAATATGACGTCCCATTCCGTGGATAATAATGACTAGTTAAGAAAACGACTTTTCTGTGGAATATACGCTTAGCATTTAGAGGACATTTAAATGAAAGTTCTCTCCTTATTAGAGGCCCAGTTTCTAGTAGCAATCTTTTTACTCCATACCTATTTTCCTCATTAGGTAGTGAATCTGCTATCACATCCGAGGAGCACCCTCCAGACGTAACCAGAGACGTCCTATTCGGAGAGGACTAAGACTAGCCTCTTAGCTTACATCATTACATTCATAGGTTAAAAATGCAAAAAATTTAAAACTTTTACTCTATCTATTATGAGGTTTACATACACTTCTCACATATACATAATATATTCATATCGAATATACATAGATCCTTCATATAAGAAGATTACCTAGTCTCCTTACATTATTGCACATATATATATAAGATACTTAACATAGTCTTAAACATCTGTCTCATCTCATAACCTTCTAAACAAGAGTATAACAATTGGGCATAGCCCATACATCAGTACAATAAAGCCACATATAGGCTATACAATGTTTAGTACACAAATGAAAAGGGAAGAACTAGAAGTCTTATAACTAAGAAAACATTAATAAATTGATAGTGGCATTGCCCTTGGAAAGTGAGGACCTACCCAACTTGGAGAGTGAGAATTCCAAGTGTTCCTTCAAAGTCATCTCAAAAGCTCTTCAACAACAAGAACCTAAAATGTTAGGCAAAAGGGAGAAAATGGGGTTAGCGCATCACATTACGAAGTATGAGACCATATGCACACACACATCATAGAAATCATGCTAAAAAGGACATTCATTAAACCATGATATTTTACTTTGAAAATACTTATGCAAATTCAAGGACCAACAAATTTAAGTCTAATTTAGCCACACATGCACACCACCATACTTAAGCACATAATCAAGACAACTCTAGCATCAAGTTATAACATCAACAAGCATGTATAAGAGTTCATCACATTATAACCAAAGCAAGACAACTATTCATGAACCCTTATTTAGTCCACTAGTTAAATGACTAATCAAAGCCGCATAACCTTAATTAATCAAGTATAGCCCAAAAGAAGCATAATCAATGTCCAACTTAACACGTCATATCATGAAGAGTACATAACATCATACTTCAGCAATATAGACCAAACATATATTTATAAGTGAATTTTAGAATCATATGGTGCATTCAACATGTAAGATCATCAGATACATACCATTTACATTTAAAAGAATATTCATACATAAGAACATCCTCCTAAGACTCCCCTCAAGGCTAACTAGTGCAATGTATAGGTAGAGTCCCATACCCCGACCTAGACTAAGCTGAACCTCTTAGGTCATCCTAGTTAGAGTGCATTCGTTACTTCTTTTTACCTTTTGGGAAAACTTGCCTTAACCAACATAGACCACAAGAGCTAGGTGTGGAATCCAGTGTTGTAAAACCTTACACCGATGGAAGGTGCTCTACCGGCCAAAGTAGAACAAAACATAAATGTATCTTTCTAGGTAGATCCAATAGCTAGTCTTCCTATGGGGGCAACATAGTTAAGGAAATAAGAGGTATGTATGAACTCTCTACACGTTATTTAGCATTGGAGCCTTATCTTATGAGAATCCATAAATTCAGTATCCCTAATAGGGGAGTCAACACCTCATGTTGAGCTATATATAGGGTGAATCTTCCTCTATGGAAAGTCAACACCTCCCATTATGAATTTCTCTTGGTGCTAAGCTAAAGTCCTTTATGAAATGTCTTTAAGTCATCCATTATTATCAACACTTAGTTTAGGTTATAGGTCTATTCCTTATATAATCATCACCACCATAGCTCAATAAGAATTGCATAAGTATTTTCCTTTCATTATAATTCAAGCATGTGAGTTTAGCACATTTACATATCACATCATCATTAGGCACATTAATAAGTGATCACCATCCTTATAACATTTACATATTAGATAACATCTAACAAACCATCATCAAGAAATTTCAATTCAACATCATATCAACCCTATCAATCTTGATATAAGATATACTTCAATGCAACATCATTACTTAATCACAAGTAATCTTGATCAATGTAAAGAATTGAGATCACAAGGCTTACCCAATATCCTTCATTAGCCATCATCCATGGCTTTACCATCAACCAATCAATTCCACTCAACAATAGGTGTAGCAACATTATTCAATAGTAATGTATACACTACTAAGCAAATTGTATCATCCCCATCCCAATATACTTCAATTTATGATCTAGGGTTTGAGGGAGAAGGGTTCATCATGAAATCTTAAAGAACTAGGTCTAATCTCAACCATACAAGTCCCTAGGCATCCCATAGATTGAATAACATGGTTACAACAATCAATACATTCATAATTCCCTTTTAATTTACATATAAGAACCAATACTTGGGGAAATTGGGAAAAGGATATGATTTGTACAAAATTCCAAAAATTAGCATCAATTACACAATAATCTACATCAGTTTAGTCATAGGCAATCATTATTCAACATAATCAATCATCAATTTTGACTTTAGAAGAAAACTCACTTGTAGAGAAAAACCCTAAAAATTTGGGCAGTTGAAATTCAACTTTGAGAACCTTTTTGGGAAAGGAATCCCAAGAGTGAAGAACCCATGCCCTGAATGAAGCTTTATCCCCAAAAATTGAGTGAAAATCATGGAGACTTTGTCTTCTTCCTTGAGCCTCTTGTTCTTCAATGGCAGATAAATAAAGAGAAAGAAAGTAGAGAGATGTGAGAGCAATTTGGGTTTATTTTTTTGGAGTGTAAATGAATGGAAATTGACCTAAAGTCAATATATAGACCACCCCCAAAATACCCAAACTACCCCTCATTAAGTTGGACTTCCAAAAGTGAAGTCCAACTTGACTTCACTGTGAGCCCCCCCCCCCCCC
>NC_028646.1:51180953-51189005 GCF_001406875.1 Solanum pennellii | reverse complement strand
CCCCCCCCCATCACCATGGCCTACCTTAGGGTTGGTGAAGTGCTCAACGGACCATGGTGGTGGTCGTGGAGTGGTGAGGTAGTAGCTCCCCCCAAGGAGCCCCTCTCCAATTGTCCCACCAAAGCAGGAACACGGAGAACTTGCTCCCTTCCGTGAAGATGAACCACGGCTCGTCAAGTGGATCATGATGCTCTTAGATAGTATCTCACCATCGTCCACTAACTCACCTTCATTTTAGCTAAGGCCTTTTCACGGCAGCCCTTTGCCCTCCGTCAAGTACACTATGAGTCGTGGAGTGGCTCGTGGTGTCTTGGAAAGTATCTACGCTACCTTGGCCTATTCCCCCAAGACTAAGTCCTCTTCATTAGTTCCCCTACCTTGGCCGTGGTCCTTACAATGAGTCGTTGTCATGCTCGTGAAGAGTGATGTAGTAGCCTCACTTCTTGGGCACCCTTGGCCTCATATCTTTGGCTTTCCCTTGAAGGTTGGTACTCCTCACTTGGCCTATAATCCTTAATACCTACTTTGTAACTTATATCTACCCTCATCATCTCACCAAGATAAAAAAAAAACCTAAGACAGTTTCTTCAACCCATCAAGACACCCCACTAGCCCAAGTAGTAAGTTCAGCGGACATCGTGGACGTTCCTTGATGTTTTAACTTCAAATCTTCCTAAATGTTTTATATTATCATTTTAGTCCTTAGGACAGTGACATAACATTAGTGTATCATTTTAGTCCTTAGGACAGTGACACAACCTTTATACACTAATGTTAGTCTCTAGAACACATCTTAGACTTTCGGAGTGTTACCTCTACAATAGCTAGAAGTTCATGGTATTACCTTGGCAAGTAGGACACCACTTTTAAGTGTGGAGTAGAAACCAAATTCCTTGTTAATAGTCACATGGTCTCACATGTATGCTAAAGGTAATATCCCACAATAATGAACTAAAGTTACTTCTTGAAGTGTCTCATGAATGTTTAAATATGTTATTTGCAATGACTATGTTTAACTTATGATTTATGTTTTTTCACTCTTTATTTCATGTTTTAGTTTGTTCTTTGTATTTCTTATAAATGTCAATTTTTAGCATGCTTTCAAATGTTTTATGCATGTATTTCATACTTATTGTGTCTTAGTACTAATGCATACTCTTCCCCACATTTATGATCTAAATATACCGTCCGACACTCCAGGTTCGCACTCTAACAGCTAGGTATCTTCATTATAAATTTGATGATTGGTGAGTTCTCATGTTCCGAGGACAAATATTTTATACATTTCGTCTTTACTTTTCAGTTTTAGACTTGATGTACGGGTTACGTCCCAAGCATTTCTTATGTAATATATGGATTTGAGACTTTGTTAATTCTCAGTTTCGTCTTATCAAACTTTGTGATTTGATTTACTCTTTTAATCTCTTATAATTCCTATATTCGTGTATGAAGAGTCCTCAATAAATTGTATGATGCTTTTTGGGTTTTTATACGCCATGTTACACCTAGGGTCTACCTTGGATCGTGATAATATGGAACCCTCAAGTCATTGATTATGAACTAGTGGAAATTGATGACAATATATCCACTCGGATGTGAGAATCAAATCTCTGAATTTCAAGTTTTTCTTTTATGTAGTATATGGTTTTCATACCATTGAGGATATACGGAGACTATAGAGAAAGCTAAGGAATATTGATCTGGGACATCATGAGTAATGACTGTCTATGAGAGATTATAAGGTTAAACATAGAGTTTAGGATAAGATGGTTTGTCCTAAAACCTATGTAGCTAAGACTAAGGACTTTAACTCTTTTTTGATAGATACATGCATGACAATTCTGAGGGTAAATGGCAGGGAGTTTACACATATAGTAGGTTTGATTGGGCACTAGTTAAAGCTAGATGGATACTATTCATTCAACCATTGAAAGTACAGATAATAGACCCAGAATGCTCAGATCACTCACCTCTATGTGTTACTTGACACAGGAGGAAGATAGAAGACATAATCCATTAAATCATCTAGTGAAGCATGAGAAGTTCCAGAGGACAGTACAAATGATCTTGAAACAAAGATATAGCACTGGTAGAATGTATGGGGTGTGATATAATCTTAAATGTATGAAACAAGCTCTGAAAGAATTGAATACCTTCGAATATCATGGAGTGGGAAAGAGAAATGCACATATCCTTGATAGAAGTCAGCAAGCTCAATTGATTGAGCCATTGACAGGGCAAGAAATAGTAAGGGAAATAATACAAGGCATATTTTTTTATAAGGACTTGGGCAAGCCTGGGAGAGGAAATCACAGATGCTTTGTTGCATTTCTCACTACATGTATATTGTGTATATCCATTAACTCACCTTGTAACTTTGATTCTTAAAGTAACACATTCTTCCAAAATATCCGAGTATAGATAAATGGAGATACATGTAATCGTCAGTGGACACATACATTCTATCATCTATTGTTATTCATGTGCCTCTTGACACATCTAGTATAGCATAACAAAAGGGACAAGGCATAAGTATCCCCTATACTATCACCAAAATCTCTGAGACATATTTTAACTACACTAATATCATATTACCCCACTCGAACTCATTTTTATTGTAATTTTGTACACTTTGTGGTGGCACACTGCATGACTCTAAATAGTTGAGGAGTGTGTGAGATATTTGGATACCACGTAAGCCAAAAAGTATGCAAAATTATTTAAAAAATGGATCAAAAGAATAATAACACCTTAGTTAAATTAATGTGTGTCTTTAAAATTTTGTCATAGTCTATGGGATAGTAATATCATATCCCTAAACAACAAAGTCTATATCCTCTAATAGCAACATAATCAATTCTTACACAAAATTAGATTTTTGTGCCGACAGGGAGTACCCAAAGCAATAGCAGTCCTTGAAGGCAGTTTTTAAAATAATAATCTACAAGAAAGGAGACATTTGAGTTTTCCCATCACATGTTTTCTCAATATAGTTTAAAATTACTTTCTATATAATTTATCATCAATGACAAATAACTAAGTGCCTCAAATGCAAGATTGTATGTTTACACACTTAATCCAATAAATATAAATATTTTATTTTATGTCAATAAATCTACGTATTAATATAAAGCTTGATCTTCAGCCTGCTGATGTGGCATACCTCAATTATTAGGAAGCCTATTAATTTATTTTCTCAAATTTCGGAGGATTCTTTTTCCTTTTTTAGTTAAGCCTGCTGATGTGGCATACCTCAATGATCACGAAGCCTATTTATTTATTTTCTCAGATTTTGAAGGATTCTTTTTTCTTTTTTTTTCAGATGTAAAATGATTCTAATTAGATATTGTTTAATTTCCTCAATTTAAGGCTACAATAATTAATGGAGTATAACTAATTAAATCGTCAGAAAGAGAACATATTAGTAGCTCTTAACCGTTTCCTTAAATAATGGGTTTTAATTATTTAAATTTTGAGAAAGAGAACGTTTAAAATTCTAATTTTTAATTTTGATTAATAGATCTTGACCGTTTCCTTAAATTTAATTTACAATAATTCGTGATAACTTTTGCAGCTCTAAATTATGACTTAATGCTTTTCAACCTTCAAAATATTAAGGTCCTATAAATTGGCACTTTACTATTTAATTTTCATTAATCTTTTCATTCTCTATATAACATTCTTTGGATTTGATTTGATGATTTGCTAATACTATTTTACTAGTTAATAGAAAAGATGTCTAATTTTATATTATGATTTTCCATTAATCTTTTCATTCTCTTTATAAATTTATTTTTATTTGATTTGATGATATTATTTTAATAGTTAATGAAAAAGATGTCTAACTTATATCTGTCTAATTTTGCAGGAAGTTCAAATGATTTGACATGATCTTCCTATGGAAATTACATCAATTATAATGGAAAATTGTGAAGGTGAGAACAACATCAATTTTGGTTGGCATGCAAACTTACATATTGTTCTTATAATTTATATATTTTTTGGTTTTCTACGTTGTATTTGTTATCCACATTGCAGTCTGATTATATTTGAACTCACAACATGCAAGGCTCCATATAGAAGGAGCACTTCCTACTAAAGAGTTTTTTCGTAATGAAGATTTGACAAGATGTTTACTTAAGAGAGTAACAATCTCTTCCAATACACCTCATCTTTTCATGTTTGTTTAAAAGGGTTTGCCACCGTGTGAATGTAAAATATTAGTCTTATATTGAAACATATATTAATTTATTATGTAGATTGTTTTTCCCCTTTATAAAATACATATTTTTGTATTGTAAAGATAGATGATTACTAAATTATTGATATTGTAATGTCGTCATTTTTAAAAATGGTATTCAAACATCTTCATTACCTTTACAACCTTGAGTAGTCATCAACATACAAAATAAACTGTGAACTCCTTAATATGTCCCATTTCTTCCCTTTTAATTATGTTTTTTTTGGTTCTATTTGTCTGTTTAACATGTCAACTTTTGACATTTCTTTTCGAAAAATATTGATTATCAAGTAAATATATTTGAATGGGTTATAATTTCCCAATTTCTTATTATTTCTCTCTATTTCGTGTAAGTATACATTCAGATAATATTTATATGTCTTATTTAAATTTTGAAGATAAATATTATAATCATAATTAAAGGTAAAAACTTTTTCAAATTTGATAAGAAAATATTTCTTACAACATTTAAATACGCATTACAACATTTAGATACAACATCACTCTATGGCTACTATTCATATTTATCTTTTTTAACTATTTTTCGGCATACTCTAATTTTATAATTAAAAAAATACTATAATGACACCGTACCATTTACTATATAATTTAATAATAAACAATTCAAATGACATTTTACATTAATGAAAGGAGAAGAATGAAAAAATTAAAAATAATAATTAATTTTAGAATATGGAGGGATGGAAATTAAAAAGGAAATAGTCAATTGCGATAAATTCATCAAACGTTTCTCAGAATTCATACCAGCAAATAAATACGAAAAAGAGATTTTTTGAAAAGAAAAAAATTGGATTGTAGCTCATATCTATAAATTACAAT
Organism: Solanum pennellii; assembly: GCF_001406875.1. Classification (NCBI taxonomy): domain Eukaryota; kingdom Viridiplantae; phylum Streptophyta; class Magnoliopsida; order Solanales; family Solanaceae; genus Solanum; species Solanum pennellii. The sequence goes on along the minus strand of NC_028646.1, from coordinate 51,183,925 downwards.
ATATATTTTTCATTGCTTATTCATTTTATGTTATTTCTATATTCCAAAGTAAACTTGATTAAATTAATAATAAAAGTTGTCCAACCAAAAAAAATTGACATTCATTCTATAAAAATATTAGGATATTGAAAGAACTATAGAAAGTTTCTTTTTTTGTTAAAGTTAATTTCTTTCTAAAAAATTTGTATAATATTAATTATCAATCTTATATTATTTTTTTATTTTTTTCTTTATTTGATTGTTTTCTTCAGTTTAATTTTTTTTATTGCAATAAACAAATATAATGAAAAGGTGTAAAGAAAAATGAATATTCACATTTGTATGATTAGTTAATAAGAAGTCACAATTTACCATATAAAAGACTTTATTTTACCTTTTTTTATAATTAATCCTCAATTTTAAGAAATAGTAGTGACGTATTTGGCATTACTTCTAGTCTAATAAATTAGCTTATTACCTTTTAACATTATAAATTAATGAAATAGCACATCCTATCATATTTCTTTTTAACGGAGAATAAAAGAATCCTTACATACTCCATTACATTCACCATTTATTTTATTTAAATACTAAAATATAATGAATTTGCATTATGTTCGAGTACAGTCATGGCTATAATTACTAATCATTGCAAGATAAACGTAGATGAATTGAGCATGAGTTTCATTTGTCTGAGTTTAGATAGTCAGAGGTTGGACATGTGTAAAGATTAGATGGTGCATTATACTCCCTCTGTCCCTATTTAGTTGTCCACTTTAGAAGTGACACACATATTAAGGCACCAATGATTATCATAGGTTCGTTACAATTTTATCCTTTGCGGTGCAACCGGCTATGGTGGGCATAAAGTTAGCAGTCTTTGAAAACCTATCCACCACGACCATGATCGTACCAAACCCGTCGAACATCGGCAAGGAAGTGATGAAGTCCATATTCATGTTCTCCCATGGGCGTTCTGCTACGAGTAGTGGCTCTAGTAACCCTCTAGGTTTCCTTTACCCCATCTTGTCTTGTTGGTATGCAAGACAAGTCTGCACATAGTCGTTCTTCATGTGTGGCCAGAAGTAAATAGCCTCGATCAACGCCCTCGTACGTCGCTGCCTCGGATACCCAGCCCACGATGTGTCGTGGCTTTTCATAATGATGTGTCGCCTGATAGACCCAAACTTGGGCATGTAGACCCTTCGACCATTAGTGATCAAAAGGCCATCTTCTACCCAAAAATGTTTGGTTTTGCCTTGGACAGCCAATTCCATCATCTTCTTGGCCTCTGGATCATGTTGCATGCCATTCTTTATTGCATCTTAAATGTCACAATGAGTTGTAGTGATGGCAGCAAGCTTGGCCTTCCTACATAGTGTGTTGTCCATGAGGTTTCCTCTTTCTGGGTTGTACTCCAAGACATAGTTGAACTAGACCAGAAATTTTTGTTATCTATCTTGCTTCGGCGTGATCTTCTTTTGTGACTTGAAGTAGGTAGTGGCCACGTTTTCAGTATTGACCATGAACTTGGAGCCCAGTAAGTAGTGTCTCCATGTGCATAGGCAATGTAAAATAGAAAAATCTAATGCATCCGTATGTACTTGTAAGGTCTTGGAGAAGTCAGGCAGCGTCAAGACTGATTCTTCCGTAACTGCGGCCTTGAGACTTTCGAATGCTCTTTGGCACTCCTTTGTCCAAACCCATGACTTATTCTTCTTTAACACCTCGGTCAGCGTAGCGTCTTTCGTAGAGTAGACACTGATGAACCTGCGATAATAGTTAGCAAGTCCATGGAAGGATCGTAGCTCGGTCACCTTCGTGTGCTCCTCCCCCTCCTGGATATCCAGAATCTTTGCCTCGTCCATCCGTAGTTCCCCCTGGTTGATAAAATGTCCTAAGAAGTGCACCTCGTGCTGGGAGAAAACACACTTCTCCCACTTGACATAGAGTTGGTTCCCTTGTAAGACTTGGAAGACTTTCTTTTAGTGCTCCACGTGCTCCTCCAATGTGTTGTTATAGATGACTATGTCATCCAAGTACACACCCACGAACTTCTCCAAGTAGGGATGAAATATATTTTTTATCAGCATGCAAAAGGTGGCGGGTGAGTTGGTTTATCAGAATAGCATCACCAACAACTCGTTTGCTTCATATCTTGTCACGCACGCTGTGTTCAGCTCGCCCCCCTCCGCGATGCGCATTTTGTAGTATCTTTTCCGGAGATCCATCTTGGTCAAGTATTTGGCCTTTCCAAGTCTATCAAACAAGTATCCAATTACCGGGATAGGATATTTATTCTTTATTTTTGACCTATTCGATAGTCGATGCATAAGCGCAACGATCCGTTTTTCTTCTTCTAGAATAGCACTGACGCGCCATAAGGTGACTTTGATGGACGGATGTGACCATCCTCGAGGATCAACTTCAACTTCTTCCTTATCTCCTCTAACTCGGGTGGATCCATATGGTAAGGTGCATGTGCGGGTTGCTTGGATACGACCACCAACTCTGTTATGTGATGTACCTCGTGCCTCGGAGGTAGAGTCTTTGCCAGCTCGTCCGTCATCACATCCTTGTTTTCTTCAAGGACCTGCTCTCTGATCGGTTGCATGGACTCCATAGTACCATTGTCTTCTCCTGAACTTGCAATGGTAGCCATAAACGTTGGATCTTTGTTCATTAGGCCATTCAAAATAAGCATGTCCCATAAGTGGGCGTGTCCTTCTTTCTTCAACACCTTGACTAGAGGTACCATGCATGTCACGACCCAAATCGGGGACGCGACTGGCACCCACATTTACCCTTCCTATGTGAGCGAACCAACCAATCTAACCCTTATCATTTTAACATATATCAACAGAAAATAATGCGGAAGACTTAAACTCATTAAATAAAACAAATCAACATCTATTAATTCCCCAAAATCTGGAAGTCATCATCACAAGAACATCTATCTCAAATTACTAAACTAAGAATGTCTAAGAACAAAA
>NC_028646.1:51177614-51178012 GCF_001406875.1 Solanum pennellii | reverse complement strand
ACATATCATTCACTATTAAGAGTTCACTACGAATATCGTAAAAACCATAACCTACCTTCACCGAAGAAATTGGAATCCACAAGCAAATTTCCAAGCTTTGATATTCCTCTTCGTTTCTCCTCTCTCTACTCGTGCGTTACTCTCCCTCTCTCTTGTTCTTTCTGTTTTGTTTTTATTCAAAACCCTCTTTCTTTTACCCTAATTAACATATAATTAAGTGTGAAAGAGGACAATAAAACCCACTAATTAACTTAAGGTTACCTCTTTTAACCCCCAAGTAATTAGACTTATTAATATTAACCCTCTAACTTTATAATTAAGGAAAGAATAGTCCAATGCGTCCCTTAAAACGTGTGAAGAAATCCGATTCTGCCTGGGACTTGCGCAACCTGTGACGG
>NC_028646.1:51176496-51176764 GCF_001406875.1 Solanum pennellii | reverse complement strand
TCGTAGGCATCCTCTGATTCTGCGCCCTTAAAGACTGGAGGTTTCAATTTCAAGAACTTACTGAAAAGTTCATGCTGATCATTTGTCATAATAGGCCCAGTAGTCAGACGTGGAAATGTGCCTATTCCCAATGGTGCATCCATGCGGGGAGCCATAGTATCCGCATGTCGTATCTCTGAAACCGGAGGTGTGGGTGCAGAAACCACTGGAGGTTCCTGACCCTGATCGGATAACCCGCTAAGATAAGCAAGTACCTGGTTGATCATCT
>NC_028646.1:51158736-51174021 GCF_001406875.1 Solanum pennellii | reverse complement strand
AGAGTTGAAGTGTTTTGCAACGGGAGCTTACGACGGCTCGTCGTGGATGTGACGGCACGTCCTGCAGGTCCGTCGCCGATTACAGAGAGTCGATTTTCAGTACCCAATTTCAGAATTCTAAGTATGCTGAAACGAGACATCTGTGACGGGCCGTCGTGCCTATGACGGTCCGTCGTGATGTCCGTACTCTCAGCCAGTTTTTCCAGAAATAAATCTGCTGCTCGAAACGACTAAACAGGTCGTTACAATGCATGACCCGTCCCAATCAATGACAATTAGCCGTTGGAGGTAGGGGTTGATCATCGTGTGGTAGCGTTAGAATTACTCTTCTCGAGAATGAAATCAAATATATCTTGAGGGGCGATGGTAAAGTTTGTTGTTCCTTACAACTTCCTAAATGTGATGCTTACTCCTTGGGCGACTGCGCACACGGGAGTCGTTGGGGCATTAACAATCTTTATGTGGGTGTTTCTTGACACATAGTTCAGCCCCAACTGCTCTGTTGTTGTCTTGGTCATGATGTTTGCTTCGGCCCCGGAGTCTACCATGGCACGAGCTAGTCGTCCATTAATGGAGATGTATACATACTGTGTGTTCAAGTCTCCCAGCTTCTTTGCCAGATAGGCTATCGCGAAGCATTGTCCCACCATTCCCAATTGAATTGTGCCCGCATCGTGCCCCTGCTCTTGTGCGTCCTTATCCTTCCTTTCTCGTAGGATGGAACCAAGGTTCATCTCAGGGCACCTGTCATAGCCATATGGTCCACCACATATGTATCAAACATCTCCTTTGTTGGTCTGCGCCCGCTTTTCAATGTAATTATGGCACACGAATCGCTTACTGTCCGACTTGTGGGGGTCGTGTTGCTTGGGTTAATCCTGCAACTCCTTGCCTCGGCTACGATCTCCCCTACCTTTGGCATGAATACTTCTTACATCTGTGCCCTTTGCCTTGTCATGTCGTTCATGTTTGAAGTCTATCAAGGACTCGGGTTATGCGATGGTTTCATCTATGGTCTTGACAGGTCGCCGCTCCAAATCTATCTTGGCCCAATTTGGCAGTCCGTCATTGAAGTGGAACAACATGTCCTCGTCTGTGTGGTTTGGAATTTTAAGCGTTAGAGTTTTGAACTCCTTCACGTATGCCCAAGTGCTTCCTATTTGCTTCAATTCTCGAAACTTGCACTTTACCTCGTTCATGACGTTGTTAGGGAAGAAGGATTTCTTGAATTCTTTAAGGAATTTCTCCCACGTTTTGACGGTGCACGTCCCCTTCCCAGTCTCAGCCTGGTTGCGTCTCCACCATAGAATAGCAATCTCGAATAGATACAACACATCATTGTTGATCTTATTCTCGTCGCTTCTCACCAGACTACAGTTGAAGTAATTCCTCAAGAGTCATAGAAAATTTTCCACCTCTTACGAGTCATGGATGACCTTGAATATAGGTGGTTTGGAAGCCTCGACCCTTGCCTCCCCATCACGACCGGGTGATGTAGATCCTCCAACCTCCACGCCATCCTTGAGTATTTTCACTTTGACCTTCAGCGTTTCGATCGTGCTAAGCGCGTCCATAAGCGGACACTCCAAGTAAGTGATGGCCTCCTTTATCTCGAACAGATCCTTCATGCGACCATCCAACTCCTTACGGATGTTCTCGGTATCCTCAAAGGTCTTAAACTTGTCGTCGGCCACTTTCATGCACCGGCCTAATATATCCACGCCCTGCCTTGCCAGTTCCACCCGTGCGACCCATTCTTCTCCAACGGTGACGTCTATGGAGTCTTCGCCCAATTCATCGTCACTTGCTTCGGTAGTCGAGGGTTTGTGAGATGTTAGTGCCTCGCTATGTGTGGGATTCGGCAGCATGTCTTCATTACCCTTTTGATGTTTCTTCCCCTTTCGCTTCTCTTCCATTTCCCCTACAAACTTTAGTATTTACCTCTCCTCCGGTTTCCAATCTTTTAGTATCAAACCGGCTCTAGTACCGCATATTCATGGACTTAGAGTATTTGCTAAGTTTCTGTGCGGCCCTCGACAACTTACTCACTAATCTTTCAAGGCTTGTAAGATCAAGGAAGCCTTTAAGACTTGGAACACTAAGAGAATGCTTGAAAAGTACTTAGAGAGAACAAAAAAGAGCTATTGAAAAAGGCTTTTTATTATGCTTGGAGAATGCTTTAGAAATTTCTTGGTGCCTTGGCAAATGAGGGGCACTTCTATTAATACTACTTCCTAAGGACTGAAGTGCAATTAATATTTACTTGGCAAGTCCCTAAAATATTTACACTTTGGTTCCCTTTCTAGAGAATTCTACAATGTTTTGGGACCTTCCCTAGACTTCTTGTATATTTCAAAAGGTTCCAGAGTCCTCCGTACAACTCTAGAACGTTCTCCCCGCTATACGGACGCAGAATAAGGCTTGAATAATGGCGGGACGTCATTAAATGCTTTTATAAGCAACTTCTACTGGTATCTTGTGCTACCCAACGACCTTCTCTAAATTCAATGATTATGAGAAATAGACATGTCATGAATACAAGTAAGCAAGTTCAATTGATTGAGCATGTGACCAGGCAAGAATATTAGCTAATAGAATGCATTGTGTAATGTATGTCTTGGTGGATAAAAATTCGCCAGCCTTTGTACCAGGTATATTAAATTGTATTTTCAATATTACTTAATTAGCGTGAATAAATTTTTTTCAAGAAACCTTCAATTGGATATATATGTAATTGGTAGTGGACGCATACATTCTATCATCTATTGTTTCCATGTACCTCTTGACACATCTAGTATAGCATAAAAAAGGGCCAAGGCATAAGTATAATATGACTAAAATCTCTAATACACATTTTAACTAAACTAAGGACTCGAACTCATTTTTATTGTATTTTTAGTCACCTTCTGGTGTAACACTGCACGACTCCACATAGTTTAGGTGTGTGGGAGATGTTTGGGTACCACATAATCCAAAAAGTATACACAAATATATAAAAAATTGATCGAGAGGGTAATAAGGCCTTATTAATTAATGTGTCTCTGAAATTTTATCATAATCTAGGGGATAGTTGTATCATATCCCTAAAAGACAATTTGTACATCCTCTAATAGCAACATTTAATAACATTCTTACTCAAAATTAGATTCTTGTGCCGACAGGGAGTACCCAATGCATCTGCTATCCTTGTACGCAGCTTTAAAAATAATAATCTTGAAGAAAGGAGACGTTTTCCCATCACATGTTTTCTCAATGCAGTTAAAATAACTGACTTTCTATATAATGTATCATCAATGACAAAATAACTAAGTGTCTCAATTGAAAGTTTGTATGTTTACCCACTTAATGCAATAAATATAAATATTTTATTTTTTATGTCAATCAATATAATATATAACCAAAAGAAAGTAAGTAAATTTATTAATTAATTAAAATAAATATTTACCTTCTGATAAAAATATTATTGAAATAGGTGGTGAGATGATCAATCAACTTTTTGATTTAATAAACGGACTATTTGCGTCCATTAATTAGCCCTTTGCATAGTACTTTATTTCTAAAAAACATACAGTAAACAGACAAGTTGGGTAAATTAATTAGAGTGAGAGAAGGCGAGGAAATAAAGTATACTCGTTGCTTCCTTGAAAATAAGGATATAGAAAATATAACAACTTTTTTGCCACCTCAAGATACAAGAACATTACTCTATCATTTTGACTAATGTAGCAACATACATTTGCCCAACTATGGCAGTTTTTATATCTTTATCATACTTTGTTTTGATAATCCCCTTTGTCACTTTGCTCTCCATCAATTTTGATAGTTTTAATCCCAATGATGAGAATATAACATATGAAGCAGATGCTTATTCAGAAAACGGTGTAATTCAGCTAACCAAAAACAATTCAGAGTTCAGCATAGGCTGAGCTACATATTCAAAACACTCCATATTTATGAAAAGGCCTCATGAAATGTCAAAGATTTCTCTACGCACTTCTCCTTCAGAATAAATTCTCAGGGCATAAACAAATATGCTGATGGTCTTACCTTTTCCCTTGCCCCTGCAGGTTCACTAATTCCTAATAAACTCTTTGCTGCAGGAGAGGGACTTGGCCTTGCAAGTGATGATAGACAATATTCATGAGAAAATAACCATTTTGTTGCTGTCTAATTTGACATCTTTTGGAACTCTTATGATCCACGGGGTGATCATATGGGTATCGATATAAACTCCATGCAATATGTTGCTAATGTGACTTGGTTCAGTGGCACTCCCAATTGTACGAGAACTGATGCCTTGATTACTTATAATTCAATCTCAAAAAATCATACTGTTGTCTTTACTGGTTTCAAACCACAAGGGAATACCATTGTCAATATCCAGCAGAACCTATCTTACAATCTTGATTTGAAGGCATATTTGCCACAGTGGGTCCATTTTGACTTCTCAGGTGCAACATGAACCTTCTAAACCATACATACTATGTATTCTTGGAATTTTACTTATTCTTTAAACTATAATGGCAATATAACTGATCCAGATGTACCTCTACCAAGACCTGTGCTAAATACAGATGCATGTACCTCTACCAATCCCTGTGCTAAATCCAGATGTACCCATACCAAGCCATATGCCAGAGGATACTTCAAGCAAAAATAAGTTAGAACTAGTGAATTATATTGATTTTTGGTAGTTGTGTTTCGATAGTAGTATCTATTTTTATATTGTTTGCTTTTTGGATAAAGAGGAAGGTGAGAGAAGATGAAGATGAAGATGATATTATTGATGGTTCCATGACTAATGAATTTGTAAGAAGCCCAGGACCAAAGAAGTTTTTGTACAGTGAGTTGGTTAGATGAACAAATAACTTTTCGCGGGAAGAGATGCTTTGCCAGGGTGGGTTTGGATTTGTTTAGAAAGGAAATCTCAAGGAATCCAACTCCTATATTGCTTTTAAGTGTATTTCAAGGGAGTCAAAGCAAGGAATAAAAGAGTATGCATCAAAAGTTAGTATTATAAGTCGATTAAGACATAAACATTTGGTGCAACTCATTTGTTGGTGCCATAAACAAAGAGAACTTCTACTTCTCTATGAGTTGATGCCTGATGGAAGCTTAGATTACCATCTTTTCAAGGGAAAAAGCCATTTGACATGGCCAATAAGATTCAATATTTCACATGGTTGGCCTAAACATTGTTTTATCTACATGAAGAATGGTAATAACTCTTTTTTATGTTGGATTCCAATTTCAATGCCAAACATGGGGTTTTTTGGTTTAGCTAGGCTAGTTGAAAATGACAAGGGATCTGAAACAACAGTTATGGCAGGCACGATGGCTTACATGGCTTACATGGCTCCTGAATGTGTCACCACTGGCAAAGCTAACAAGGAAATAGACGTCTATAGCATTGGCGTTGTCGCGTTAGAAATACCTTGTGGAAGGAAACCTATTGATCCTAAAGCTGAGGAGCATCAAGTAAATATTGTAGATTGGGTTTGGAGACTTTTTATGAGATGGGAAATCATAGTGAAGCAGTTGATCCTAGACTCTCGTCAAAGTTCAATGAGGAGTAGGTGGAGCATTTACTTATTGTTGGTTTATGTTTAGGCTTAATTTGGAAGCTCCATTGCCCACACACTCTCCACACAAGCCTGTGCCGACACATTGTAGTACGTCACAATATGTACCAACTACTTCGTTTGCATCACCATACGACTCCATTGGTCCTCGCATTTCTGAAGTACACTCTTCAGGGAGTAGAGACCATACTGGTTCTTCAAATATAAAAAAGCTTCTGCAGCATCATTGCCTTCCGCAATGCTTTTGTACACACGTTGAAATTTTGGTTTATACAAAAATTATTCTGCATTCAACCTTTCAATTGCTATGTCTACCTTTTGCTCTTTGTGTTGTTTATGAGTTCTATTGTTATGAAGATGGTTTAATGTTTTGAGTCCATCCCATAAATTTTGGTAAACTTTTGTTATTCAATTGCTATAAGTAATTGTTAAAAGGAATAGTAATTAGAGTTGAAAAAAAATGAATTGGTATTTGACAAATTGGTAAGATTTGCAACCTTTTTTTTTTACTTTTATATATTTACATGTGTCATTAGTGACATAGGAATGGTTTTCTCCTTCTATAAATAGAGCATTCTTTGTCAATTTTAGAACATACTAAGTTAGTGAAACAAACCATTTTGAGAGCAAAGTTAGGTATTCCATAGCCTATATAATTAAAAAAATAGTATGCGAAGAAAATTTAGAGTGTGAGCGATATTTTAGTAAGGTAGAAAACAAAAGAGTGTTGTTCCTTTTGAGTATATAGTAGTCATTTTTGAGTATTGTATTCGTGATTGCACAGTGTAAAATTCCTTCATATAGTGATATTAGTTCTTTCTCTCGGCTCATGGTTTTTTCCTTATTTAGAAAAGTTTCCACGTAAAATTCTTGGTGTCATTATTTTCCCATTATATTTTCATTATTTTTACCATATATATTTTTGTACTTGTCCGCGTTTTCCCAACAAACTGGTAACAGAGCAAAGGTTATGTCTAAGTATGCTCTATGGTTGCAGCACAGTCTGAACTCCATATCAGAAAGGATTTACTTTGATATGCGATACCTATATTTTTAGGGAAAACGATTGAAGACAACACAAGTAGAATGGTTCCTTTGAATGCTTTTATTGATGTCATTTGGAAGGGGAAAATGGAAGAACATCTTTATGACAAGAACTTCTACAAACCAGTATTTACCACTGTAAAGCTTGATAATAAAACAAATGAAGAGTGGAATATGTTGAACATACATGTTTTTGGATTCATTAGGCAATGGGTTGACGATAATGTGTTAAACCATATTTCTTGAGAGACACATGCTAAATCCTATGGGAGCATCTTGAAAGTTTGTATGATCAGAAGACTGGAAATACCAAAATGTTCTTAATAAAGTAGATGTTCAATTTAAAGTATCATGATGGTCCTATGATGACAGACCATCTTTATAATTTTCAGGGATCATGAATCAATTATCAGCTATGGGCATAAAATTTGATGAAGAAATTCAAGGCTTGCTTCTACCTTGTTCCCTACAACACTCTTGGAAAAATTTTAAACTTCATTGTCAATGGTATGATCTCTATGGATTCCGCCAAGAGTAGTGTCTTGAACGAAGAGATGAGAAGAAAAACTCAAGGTTCTTCTTCGTTAGATGTCCTGATAACTGTCCCCATGGGGAGAAACAAAGATTGCGATTCTCAGTATAGAGAACAAGGGGTTAATCCAGAGGCAGACTTAAGGATATTGAGTGCTATCATTGTGGCATGAAAGGGCACACAAATAAATTCTGCAGGAAGTTGAAGAAGGAAAACAAAAACAAAGGGAAACTAAAGAAGATGGCAACGAAAATTGCCTAGCCACCGTTACCACCGAAGATATTGTTACTGTTCTTGATGCGGATATATGAAAAATATTTCTTGTGATGAGTCAAGCTGAGTTGTGGACACTGGTGACACATATCATGTGACATTAAGGAAGGATTTTTTCTATTCCTACACTCATGGTAATTTTGGCACCTTGAGTTTGGTTAATGCGACTGTTTCTAGGGTGGTTAGTAGTGGTACAATTTGTTTGGAAAGTAGTGTTGGAACTAAACTAGTTTTGAACAATGTGAAACATGCTCCTGATGTTCGTCTGCACCTAATTTCGGTTGGTGTTTTAGATTATGAATGATATATGAGTACAAACGGTGATGGAAAATTAATGCTCGTTAAGGGTTCCTTTGCTGTGGCTCGTGATAACAAACGTCGTGGTCTATACTTGAATACGACCTCTTCTTATGTTGATATGGTGAATGTGTTGAGAATGATAGCTCTTCAACGTTTTGGCACAAGAGACTTAGTCACATCAAAGAGAAAGAACTTAATGTTCTAGCAAAAAAGAAGTTTTTTTCAAATTGCAAAAGTGCTAAATTAGAAATGTTTGAGCACTGATTGGCTGGTAAGCAAAATAGAGTTTCCTTTAAGTATTACCTTCCTTCGAGAATGACTGAGTTGCTTGAGTTGGTGCAGTTTGATTTTTATAGACCAATGAAGACAAACACATTGGGTGGTGCACTCTACTTTATCACTTTCATTGATGATTGCTTGACAAAACATTGGGTCTATGTCTTGAAGACTAAAGACCAAGTGTTAGGTGTGTTGAAGTGTTGCAGTCTTTAGTTGAAAGAGAATCTTGAAAGAAACTGAAATGTATTCGTACTAATAATGGTGGTGAATATTGTGGACCATTTGACGAATACAGCAAGCATCAAGATGTTAGACACCTGAAGACTCTTCCCAAGAATCCTCAATTTGGGGTGAGGATTTATTGACCATTGCAAATGTTATTAATTTATCTCGTGTTATTGATTTGGAAAGTGATGTACCAAATAGTGTTTTGTACCGAAATGATGTTTCCTATGATCTCTTATTTGGTTGCAAAACTTTTGTACATGTGCCAAAATATGAGAGGTCAAATTTAGATGTCAAAAAAAGACAGTGCATCTTCATTCAATATGGACTTGATGAATTGGGTTAGAGGCTATAATCCAATCTAAAAGAAAATTGTGAGAAGCCGTGATATTATTTTCACGGAGAATCAAAAAATTGAAGATATTGACAAAGCGGAGAATCTAGAATCTTCAAGTTTTGATGGTATAGTTCATTAAGTTGAAGTTCCTCACACATGTGCGTATGATGTTGTTAGGATTGATAACCAGGGTGACGCTCAGAATCATGTATCGAATCAACATGTCGATGTTGATAATAATAATGATTGTTATTGATGATCATGTTGCTCATGAAGTCTTGGACGAATTAAATATTTCATTTCGGAGGTCCACAAGACAACGATTTCCTTCCTCCCAGTATTCACCCAATGAGTATGTGTTACTCACTGACAGGGGGGGGGGGAACTTGAATGTTATGAGGAGGCCATGGAAGATGAGCACAAGGATCAATTGATTGAAGCCATGCAAGATGACATGAAGTCTCTGCATGAGAACCACACTTATGAGTTGGTAAAATTGCTTAAGGGAATGAGAGCGTTGAAGAACAAGCGGGTGTTCAAATTTAAAGTTGTAGAACACAACTTCAAGCCCAGGTACAAAGCTTGATTTGTTTTTAAGGGATTTTTTCAAAGGAAGGGTATTGACTTTAACCAAATTTTTTCTTCTATTGTGTAAATGTCCTCGATTCGTAAAATTCTAGGTTTGGTTGCTAGTCTTAATTTAGAGATTGAGCAAATGGATGTGAAGACGACTTTCCTTCATGGTGATCTAGAAGAAGAGATTTATATGAAACAACCTGAGGGATTCAAAGTAGAATGTAAAGAAAATTCTGTGTGGAAACTCAAAAATATTCTTTATGGCCTAAAACAAGCTTCCAAACAGTGTAACAAGAAGTTTGAATGTGTTATAGGGGACACTTCTTCAGATCATTGCGTACTTGTACAATCAATTTCTGACAATGATTTCGTCATCCTCTTTTTTTATGTGGGTGATATGTTTATTATGGGCAAGAGTACTTCCAAGATTGACGAGCTGATGAAATAATTGTGTAAGTCTTTTTCTATGAAAGATTTGGGTCATGCCAAGCAAAATTTGGGCATGTGAATTACTCGTCTTAGAGATCAAAGGAAGATTTATTTGTCACAGAAGAAGTACGTTGAACGTGTACTGGAGCGCTTTAATATGAAGAATGTTAAGTCTGTTAGGACACCTCTTGTTGGTCATATGAAGATGAGCAAGAAGATGTGTCCTACAGCTAGGGAGGAAAAAGAGAGAATGGCCAAAGTTCAATATTACTCCATCGTCTGATGTCTAATATATGCAATGGCATGCACTAGACATGAAATTAATCACGCAGTTGATGTTGTCAGAAGATATCTCGACAATCCATAAAAGGAGCATTGGGAAGCTGTGAAGTGGATATTCAGGTATGTTGGAAAATGCTTAGATGAATTCGTGTATTTTGGAGCATCAAATCTAATCTTGAAAGGCTATACAGATTCTGATATAGCAGGTGACCTTAATAACAGAAAATCTACTATTGGATATTTGTTTACTTTTTCGGGGGGAGCTATATGATGGTAATCAAAGTTCCAGAAATATGTTGCACTATCTACAACTCAAGCTGAGTATATTGCGACTACTAAAAGCGGCAAGGAGATGATATGGCTAAAGTGATTACTTCAAGAGCTTGGTTTTCATCAGATGGAGTACATTATCAATTGTGACAGCCAGAGTGCAATAGACTTGAGCAGGAACTCCAAGTACCATGCAAGGATAAAACTCATCCATGTCAACTATCATTGCATTCGTGAGGAAGTGGAGAGTGAATCATTTCACGTCAAAAAGATCCACACAAGTGAAAATCTTGCAAATATGCTGACCAGGACTATACCAAAAGTCAACTTTGAATTATGCAAAGAACTTGTATGTATGAGTTCTCTCTAAAGAAGATGAATATACCTTCTTCCAGTGAATGAGATTGGAGGGGGAGATTTTTTGACTTCATCCCATATATTTTTGGTCAAATTTTGATATTCATTGGCTACAAGTAATTGATAAAAAATGGTAGTAATTAGAGTTAAAAATAAATGATTTGGTGGTTAGAAAATTGGTAAGATTTGCAATCCTTTTTTTGACTTTCCTATGTTTACCTATGTCATTAGTGACATAGGCATGTTTTTTATCCTTCTATAAATCGATCATTCTTGCTCATTTTTAATCACACAAAGTTAGAGACAAAAATAATTTTGAGAGCAAAGTGAGGTATTTCATAGACTATATAAGAAAAATAGTATGTGAAGAAAAATAGAGTGTGAGCGACATTTTAGTAAGGTGGAAACCAAAAGAGTGTTGTTCCTTTTGAGTGTATAGTAGTAACTTTGAGTATTATATTCGTGACTATGCAGTCTAAAATTTCTTACTATAGTGATATCAGTTGCTTCTCTTGGCCCGTGAATTTTTCCCTTATTTAGAAGTTTTTCCACGTAAAATTCTTGATGTCATTATTTTCACATTTTATTTTCATTAATTTTACCATATATATTATTGTGCTTGTCCGCGTTTTCCTAACAGAATGAATCAAAAATTCTTGTGCAAAGTTTAGTGAAAATTTGTTGTGATCACAGATAGCGGATAGTCTAGACATGTTGTTCGGCCCGAGGATAAACCACGAAGTAATAGATTTGCTTGGGATCCAGGTAGTGTAGTGATAAAAGGGTATCACTACAGTTTTGGGAATTTTATGCATATTGTGAAAGAAATTGTTTGTTCCTCTCGTAGAGTCTAACCTTGTCATCCTCATTCTTATCTTTATCTTTAGTTACTTGTTATTTCAAAATATTTTCCATTTTTATTCTGTAGATGCTATTGTGATTTAGCTATCTGATTATTTGAGTACTAGTATTGAGAATTTGAGTTCGTTACAAAAATACTCTGTTCTGTTCTTAAATACATGTCTATAGCTGGAATTTGAACTGATTTTGAGTGAGATACATTAAGGATGGCATGTTGTGGTACGTTACCTCGCAGATTGTAGATATAATTACTCTCCACTGCTACTCAATCTAAAGAAAATACTTGAGTTACTATAGGTTTTGAGTATTCAAATTGCTTCCGAATTTTGAGTTTTTAATTTTAACCGTGGTATCCGGATAGCTTTTGTACAGTTCAATTAATTCAACGGGAAATTTTGACTATTATAATTTCATTAATATGTCATTTTAAACTGTTGGTGTTTTACTTGGTCTTTTAAATAGATAGGTGACATGACTTCAACAATGATATCAATGGGAGCTCATTATAAACATATTAAAAGAAGTTTTATTATATTAATTTGATTATTCAATCTCTTTTTATAGGTAACAAGATAAATATCTTTTAATCTTTTAAGTTATATTGTGCATGCATCCCACTAAATTATTAAACAGAAAAATTGTTACTAAAGTCAACATATACAACCAGTTAAAATAGTCCAATGAGAAAATATATGTTCACGATTGTAGTTGCCAACGAGATTGACTTGGTATATTTTAGAGCATACATATTTAAATTCACAATCTAATAAAAAAAAACTAAACACAATTAGATAGTTCAGTGATAAGAATTTCATGCTGAGTTTTTCAAGCATGCTATTTGAATATGGTCACTAACCATATTTTCAATTAGTTATATTATTTTCTTATGTATTCTATATTATTCTTGGTTTCTTAGGGATTCTAGTTTTTTGGGATTAAAGTATATTTACTTTATTTGAAATCAGTGACAAGTCATAATATTGTGAGCTTGATGTCTTGAAAGTGTATCTTTGGGGAGGGTGAGTGCTTGCCTCAATAAGAATGGAGAGGGGTATTTTGGGGAGAATCTCAAAGGGAGTTAATACAACATCCTTTGGATTAATCAGTCGTCAAGATGTTTGAAATTGGAGAGCAAGATCAAACCCGAGGTTGCTTTCTCTGTCATCGCTATAGAGAATGTGAAAGACACTCAGGTAAAGCTGAAGTATTTCTATAAGACATGTTTACTTCAACTAATGCAACGTTAGTGTTGATGTGTGGCATGAACTATACATTGTTTATACAAGCGTACACAACATTTAAGCTTGATAGGTCCAGCATGTATGATTTTTAACATTGAAATTATATATATCTTTGTCTTAATTGAGAGAACTTCTAATTTCTTAAATCATTTGCAGTCGGCTAAACACATTTTATACACTTGTGTTTGTATAAAAGTGAGAGCGAACGAGCAAGAGATGGAGAGTGGCGAGCGAAAGTTTGAGGGAGAGAGCTGACTAAAAAATAGTTTGCTACAAGACCCAATTAAATCAAATTGTGGTTATAGCGTTTAAATTGATTTATTAGTTTGTCATTCTAAACAATTTTTTCCCTTTATTAACTCGGTGGGGTTTCATTACTAATAAGTGCGGTAGTAGATTTTATATGTGATATCAATAAATTAAATTTATTCAATAGTTGAGGGCCATGTATTTCACAAAAAATATTTCAATAATTTAAATTTAAAACGATTAAATAAGTGGTTAATATTTAACCCTATGGTGGTTGGTAAGGACATTTTGGAGCCAATAGGTGGGCATTTTTGAGCCAAAGCATGGATAATAATTTTGTATCATTTACAATATTTTGAGGCTATTTTATGTCCTTTATCGTAAAATATATACATTTTGTTAGGATAGAATTCACGCACACACACTATATGAATGAAGAACACAAGAACTTTCAAGAGAAAAAGATGAGAGATCTAGAGAGAGAAAGAGAAAACCCAATATTTCATTGTAACACCCCATGAGTAAACTTACACGGCGGTGAGGTATATTTATATTAATAAATCAGAGTATTTTTGGTTACAGAGAATAAATAGGAAAACCTAAAATAGAGAATAAATAGGAAAGCCTAAAATAGAGAATAAATAGGAAAACCTAAAATAGAGAATAAATAGGAAAAT
The DNA here is from genome assembly GCF_001406875.1 of Solanum pennellii. NCBI lineage: Eukaryota > Viridiplantae > Streptophyta > Magnoliopsida > Solanales > Solanaceae > Solanum > Solanum pennellii. The sequence continues at coordinate 51,160,507 of NC_028646.1, read as the reverse complement.
CTAAAATTAATCATGCTCCACTACCTAACAATTCTCCCACTTGGAGACTGACTCAGTTATCCAAAAAAAACATTCTCAGAAAAAATCTCTTCATCATCAACATCTTTACCTCACCACAACATCTGTAGCAACAACTACAAAAGACCAACCGAGGTTTTACATAACCTCAGTTTCCCAACATCAACACATTTCGTCAACATGTCTGCCGGGTTCTTTGCACCCTCTATCTTCTCCAAGCACATATCACCATCCTCCACTGCCCTGCGAGTGAAATGGTATCGCCTTCTGATGTGCTTTGTCTTCGAATGATAGACTAGATTTTTCACCAACTGTATGGCACTCTTGCTATCTGAGTAAAGAATCTTCTCGCTCTGCTTCTTGCCCAATTCCAGAAGATAATCTGCCAGCCATATCATCTCTTTCCCAGCTTCAGCTATTGCCACATACTCAGCTTCAATAGATGAAATAGAAACACACTTCTGAAGCATGGACATCCAAGTCACTGCTGTTCTACCTATGGTGTAAATGTACCCGGATGTACTCTTGCTCGAGTCAACATCCCCACTAAGATCAACATCCACAAAACCCTGTAGAGTCACCTTGACTTTGCCAAAACAAAGTGAAGTACTGGATGTACCCCTCAAATATCTCAGAAGCCACTTCACAGCTTCCCAATGCTCTTTCCCAGGGTTCGCCATGTACCTGCTAAGAACTCCCACTGCATGTGCTATATCAGGTCTAGTACAAACCATAGCATACATCAAACTACCAACTGCTGAAGCATATGGAACAAGTTCCATGTGATCACGCTCCTCGGCAGTCTTGGGTTACTGCTCCTTTGACAATTTAAAGTGATTTGCCAATGGAGTAGTCCTGGGTTTAGCATCATTAACCCTGAATCTGCTCAGCACCTTCTCAATGTACAACTCCTGAGATAGATTTAAAGTGCCAGCAGATCTATCCCGAGAAATCTTCATCCCCAAAATCTTCTTCGCTGGACCCAAAACTTTCATTTCAAACGCTGCAGACAACCTTGTCTTCAGATTGTTAATCTCCCTCATACTATATCCTGCAATCAACATATCATCCACATACAAGAGTAGAAAGACATATGAATCAGTGTATTTCTTGAAGTAACAACAAGGATCCTTTTCAGCTTTGCAGAATCCACTGTTGATCATGAAGGAGTCAAATTTCTTGTACCACTGCCTTGGTGCTTGCTTTAGTCCATACAAGCTCCTGGTGAGCTTGCACACCATGTGTTCCTTGCCTGGAACCACAAATCCTTCCGGTTGCTGCATATAGATCTCTTTGTCCAGATCTCCATGTGAAAACGTTGTTTTTACATCCATTTGCTCTAGATGGAAATTCTACTATGCAACAATACTCAACAGAATTCGAATAGAGGTTAACTTCACAACAGGAGAGAATATTTCAGCATAATCAATACCTTTCCTTTGTGAATATCCTTTAACCACTAAACGAGCCTTGAACCTTCTTTTGCCATCTGGTTCAGTCTTGATTCTGAACACCCACTTGTTCAGCAAAGCTCTCTTCCCTGCAGGTAGCTCAGTCAACACCCATGTGTCGTTCTTCTCAAGTGACCTCATCTCATCATCCATGGCTTGCTCCCACTTGATCGAATCCTCCACCTGTAGGGCCTCATCAAAAGACTCTGGTTCCCCCTCATCAGTCAGCAATAGATAGTGTAATGAAGGTGAATACCAATCTGGTGCCCTGATGGTTCTGGATGATCTCCTTAACAACCGCT
>NC_028646.1:51118675-51158720 GCF_001406875.1 Solanum pennellii | reverse complement strand
CATCCTCTCAGCAATTCCATTCTGCCTTGCCTTACCAGGAATTGTTCTCATCAATCTGATTCCCTCAGCTGCACAGAATTCCTTGAACTATTATTTGTCATACTCTCCTCCATCGTCAGACCTTAGGCATTTGACTTTCAAACCGGTCTGATTCTCAACTTCAGCTTTCCACTTCTTGAAAGTTGCAAACACATCTGACTTATGCTTCAAGAAGTAAACCCATACCTTCCTGCTGAAATTATCAATGAAGGTAACATAGAATCTGGATCCTCAAAGTTATGATACTGGAGATGGTCCGCAAATATCTGTATGGACCATTTCCAACCGCACTTTCTTTGTCTCTCTAGGAGTCTTTGTGAAGCTTACTCTTCTCTTCTTGCCCATAACACAGCTCTAGCAAAGACCCATATCAACAGACTTTAGACCCTCTAATGCTCCTTTTGCAACCAGCATCTTCATTCCTTTAGCACTCATGTGTCCAAGTTTGTTGTGCCACAGACATGAACCGGAAGCACCTTCAGCAAAAGCGGCCATGTTAATACACCCTGAAGTGGTGTACAAGGTTTCAGATTTGGTGCCACGAGCTACTACCATAGCACCTTTCACAATCTTCCACGAACCTTTCCCAAACTCTGCTGCATATCCCGTGCTATCCAACTGACCAACAGAGATCAGATTTTTCTTGATCCCAGGAATATATCTGACATCCTCCAATGTCCACTGGTTTCCCGAGGTGGTCTTTATGCAAACATCCCCCTTTCCTTCAATCTCTAAGGCTTTATTGTCAGCAAGATATACTTTTCCAAAATTTCCAGATTTGAAATTTTGGAACAACTCCTTGCTTGGAGACGAATGTAAAGATGCACCAGAATCCAAAATCAATGATTCAACCGGGCTGTTCACGCTAAGGATTAGAGCATCCCCAATGTCCTCTGCTGAATTTACAGAATCATTGTCATCTCCAAATTTCTGATTCTGTTTCTTCTTTGGCTTTGTACAGTTCGTCCGAAAGTGCCCTTTTTCTACACAGTTCCAACAAGTCACGTTCGATCTGTTCTGGGATTTTCCTCTATTAATTGATTTTGATCGACCATGTTCATTTTGGACTTTCGTCTTACTTCTCCCCCTTCGATCAACGCTGAGAGCACTGCCCGATGAATCTCCCACTTCTCGTTTGCGAATACTTTCTCTAAGAACAACATCACAGATTTCATCAAACTTCATTTTCTCAGATCCACGGGAACTGCTAATCGCAGCAACAACAGTATCCCAAGACTCGGGCAGAGATGACATCAAAATCAACACCTTAATTTCATCTTTGAAATTAATATCCAAAGAATTGAGTTGACTCACAATCATATAGAACTCGTTTATATGATCAGAAACGGATCCATTCTCAGACATCTGTAAATTGAACAATCTACGCATCAAATATACCTTGTTCATAGCCGATGGTTTTTCATACATGTTTGACAGTGCCTTCAACAGAGCAGACGTAGTCTTCTCCTTTACGATCTTGAACGCCACGTTTCTTGACAAAGTCAAACGGATCAACCCTAGAGCCTGGCGATCCTTGAGTTTCCACTTCTCCTCCGTCATGGATTCCGGCTTCACCCCAGTCAACGGTTCCTGAAGATCTTTCTGGCATAGATAATCTTCGATCTGCATCTTCCAGAAACTGAAATTGGATCCATCAAACTTCTCGATTCCAAGCTTTGAACAATCCATTTTCAGTGATCGTGTTCAATCTCCTTAGCTCTGATACCAGTTGTTAGGATTGAATTCACACACACACACTAGATGAATGAAGAACACAAGAACTTTCAAAAGAAAGAGATGAGAGATCTAGAGAGAGAAAGAGAAAACCCAATATTTCGTGGTAACACCCCGAGAGTAAACTTCCACGGCGGTGAGGTATATTTATATTAAGAAATCAGAGTAGTTTTTGTTACAGTTAATAAATAGGAAAACCTAAAATAGAGAATAAACAGGAAAGCCTAAAATAGAGAATAAATAGGAAAACCTAAAATAGAGAATAAATAGGAAACCTAAAATTAATCAGGCTCCACTACCTAACACATTTGAGGTCTTATAAATACATATTTTAAATTTTTGATGTGTCATGACTTTCAAAAGAATGCAAGTTGAAGTGACAATTATGGATCTTCTAAAGCAAGTCCCCACTCCCTTAATTTCCATAAGACTTTGTTTCTAAAAAATAGTTGGTCAATTCATTAGCATGTGATAAGAACTTTATTGCTTTGAATTGGTAATATTTTTACCAACACAAAACTTGAGTTTGCACATGAAAATTTAAAGTAGTAATTTTGACTATTAGCTCACTATGGTATGTTTGCATCTGTATCATACTTTTTTTTGATAATCCCCTTTGTTACATTACTCTCCTTCAATTATGATAGTCTTAATATCAGCTCACAAAAACCAGGTGGATTGTAGTTTAAAATTCAGTATAGGGCGAGCTACATATGCTAAACCACTCTATTTTTGGGACGAGATCTCTGAGAATATCACTGGTTTCACTACGCACTTCTCCATTGGAATCAATTCACAGGGCAAAAGTTTTTAGGCTGATGGTCTTGACTTTTTCCTTGACCCCACATGATAAAAATTCTGATAAATCAGCCAGAGGAGAAAGCCTTGGACCAAAGACATCCGAAAATCACCCTTTTGTTCCTGTGAGTTTGACACCTTTAAAAACTACTATGATCCACAGGGTGATCACGTAGGTGTTGATATCAACTCCATGGTATCTGTTGTTAAGGTGACCGGGTTTCGTAACATTCTGAATGGTAAGTAAATTGATTCCTTGATTACTTATAATTCAATCTCAAAAAATCTTAGTGTTGTCTTCACTGGTTTCCAACTACAAGGGGATGTCACAGTCACGTCCTGTAGACTCTATCTTACAATATTAATCTGATGGAATATTTGCCAGAATGGATCAGTTTTGGCTCTTCTAGTGCAACAGGAACCTACTTTTCAATACAAACCATATATTCTTGTAATTTTACTTCAACTTTAATATATAATGACAACATAACACATCCAGATGTGCCCCTGCCAACCCCTATGCCACATCTAGATGTATCCCTACCAACGCCTGATCCAGATCCTTCAAGCCAAAATCTGTCAGGACTTGTTATTGGGTTGATTTCTGGCGGGTGTGTCCCGGTAGCACTATCTCTTTTGATGTTGTTTGCATTTTGGGGAAAGAGAAAGGTCAGAGAAAATGATGATATTATTGATGGTTTGTTATTTGGTGTTTTGACGATTTGACAAACTCAGAGATCTTGTGAAGAGACCTGATTAAATGAGAAAATCTACATGCAATTTCCAGGTCATAATCGATAGGGGGAAGGAAACATGGAAGAACATGTAGACACTGATGCACTTTTTGTCATCATCAAAAAGGGCGAAAATGGTATTTGTAGTTTTGATGATTTTACAAACTCAGTGACCTTATGAAGGGACCCGGTTCTTGGCTCAATATGCTTTTTGGCTGCCAGCTGGAGAAAGTACAAAAAGTTGGTGCACAATCTCCAACAGTGGTATAAGTGGCAGACGCACCAGAAACCTCAGCCAATGGGATTGCTTTATGTTTTATGACCTTTCTACATAAACAAAACATCCCTATATTCACAATTAGTTTTTGCAACCTGAAAAAGATCTCTAAAACTCTTGCAAAGGATTATAAAACCAGTGAAGAAGCATCCTCAAGATCAACTCAAATCATAAAAAGCTGGAAGCTTAGTTGTCTTAGGATTATTTCTTCTGCATGTAAATTGTAAATATGTTCCTCCATCTATAAAATAATCAGATAGTTGTTTGGTTTGAATTCTAAGTTAGTTGAGTCCAACTGATTTAGTAGGCAGCCTTGTGTGTTGCTTGGTAAAAATCCTAAGTCATCCGGAGCGTGGTGATTTAGTGGGCAACTTGCGTGTTGCTTCATGTATCCTAAGTTTTCTAGTGGTGATAACTTAGTGGGCATAGTGAAATCTGCTTAGGCTCAAGCAATAGAGTTATTGATTGGTTGTGAGATTAATAGCTTTTTCTCACATTTATTGTAGCCGATTTTACTTTTACTTGTGAAGAATAGTAGAAACTGTTTCAAATCATGTGAGAAAGGTCATTGTTTTACTCCCTGGATCAAGGAGGTTTCCACGTAAACTGCTGGTGTTGATATTCTGCCTTAATTTACAATTGTTAATATTTTGAGTGTGTCAAGGGACCTGGTCCACTGACTAATATTGGACGCACAGATTCTAACAAGTGGAATAAGAGTGGGTACTCTCTAGCTTATTAACACCAAGAGAGTGGTTCCTGCATGAGAATGGCTGCTCTACTTAGCCTAGAAGAAGGGCAATCCTCAACTAGATCACCGCTTTTCAATGGACAATTTTATAGCTGGTGGAAAACAACAATGCATGACTATTTTATGGCTGAGGAGAGTGAGTTATGGGACATTGTATTGGATGGACCTTTTATTCAAACTTTTGTAGTAAAGGACGGTGAGAAAAATAGAGTTGTTCCAAAGACTCGTAAACAATACAGCAAAGCGGACAGAAAGAAGATTGAGAAAGGCTACAAATCTAAGAAGATGTTGGTTTGTGGTATAGGTGCTGAAGAATATAATCGCATTTCTGCCTGTGAATCAACAAAGGAGATATGGGATTATCTAAGAACTGCTCATGAAGGTTTTGAGCAGGTGAAGGAATCAAAGGGGGATATTCTCATTTCTCAATATGAAAATTTCATAATGAAGGAAGGGCAAATTATTCATGACCTGTATACTAAACATTCCTCAATAACCAATGAGCTACGAAGTCTTGGAGAGAAAATCAGTACTAGAAAGCAAGTTAGGAAAATTCTTCGAATTCGTCCTAAGTCATGGGAAAGCAAATTAGATGCTATCACTGAAGCCAAGGATCTGAAAGTTTTCATGATGGATGATCTTATTGGAAATCTCAAGACACATAAAATGAATGGAAGTCAATACCTTTCAAAGAAGGAGGCCAAGAAAGACAAGTCTCTAGAACTCAAATCTACTCCAGGAGAAGAGTCTAGTGAAGAAGATCATATGGACTATTTTGCCAAGAGATTTCAAAAAATCATAAGAAAAAAAAAAGGGTTTATTCAAGGAGGGAACCCTCTTCGAGCTGCAACTGCTAGTGACTCTTGTCACAAATGTTGAAAGGTTGGGCACTTCATAAGGGACAGTCCGATTCTCAATGATGAAAACAAGGAGTATGAAAAGGCCAATAGGTGAAAAGGACAAACGAAGGGACCTGGTATCTAACAAATATGCTAGAAAAGCTGCAACTGACTATGAAATGAAGAAAGTTCTTGCTGCATGGGGAGACTCTTCAAGTGAGTCAGGGGATTCAGATTGTCTCAGAGATGCATCAATGCTGGTGATTCAAGACAAGGCTAACATGTTCAATGGGATGTTTGCTGTCATGGCTAAGTCAGATGAGGACGATGATGAAGATTAGGTAACTCATCTTGAATTTAAGCAAAACTTGAATACGTATTTTATTAAAAGGTTCAGAAGGTTAGAAAATATCTTATAGAGCTAACTACTTAAAGGGACTCCATGAATAGTAGTCTTGATGGTTTAAATGAAGAAAAGGAAGTAATGGTAGTTCAGATGTCTGTTCTTGAGGAACAAATTATGGTTCTTTAATCTAAAAAATAGGGAGTTAAGAAACAACTGGGTTTGATGATTGAGAAATCTGGTAAAAGAAAGGGGGAAGATACTAATCTGTAGGCAGAGTAATAAAACAATTTAAACACGGCTGAAACCAGACTTGCCTTAGCCTTGGAAAGAAATGATCAGATGGAGAGGAAGCTGGTCCGTCTTAAGGAGGAACTTCAAGTATCCTTAAAATGGACAAGCTCCACCAAACTTCTATATAACGTTACAAGTCAAAGCAACTATAACAAAAGGGGTAAGGAAGTTTGAATATTACTCCTCCTTGCAACCCCCACACCAAATATGTGTTTGTTTTAGACAATTTACTGTGTCTTCATTGTGGTCGAAATGGCCATTTGAAAGGAGATTGTCCTGCTTGGAAAGCTGCACAAGAAAATTTCTCTACCTATTCTAAGTATAAAAGGACTCAGCTAGAGGGACCAAGACACTGCTAGAAAGCAAGGACCTGCTCCAGTTCATAGGGTCTCAAACTTGAAGAGGATAAAGTTGCCACACTGGTCAAAAAACATTTTCATTACACCTTTGTCAGCTTATTGGTAACTCATATAGAAGTGGGTTCCCAAATCTAACAACTAATGTTGTTGCAGTGAGTGAAGGAAGTAGCAGCACGTGTTGGTACATTGATAGTGGCTACTCAAAGCACATAACTGGAAATACCAAAAACTTCCTTTCACTCAAGGCACTTTAATAAGGAGGTGTCAAATTTTTGGCAATGGCAACTTTCTGTCCAGAATTGAGCATATATCTAAGGGGTTTAGGTCAGTTCTAACAATTTACTTCCATAACTTAGGCAAATTCGATGGGATTTTCTTGCTAAAGCACCTGGTGTCTAATTGGAAGGGTGATGTAAGACCTCTAGTGCAAAACCACCGCATCAGTGGGCTTTTTAGTTATGGGCCTAGCAAAAGAAAAATTGGGATAGGATTCTATAGGATCTCCCCCCCTTCAAAATCGGACGTGAAAGTTTCCTTTCATCCGGCTCAAGTAGGTACACCAAATAAGGAAAGGAGGGCGATTTTGACTGCTAAAAGAAGGAAAAACATGCATGCGGCAGAGCTAGATATAACTCATGGAGATGATCTGACATGCCTAAGTGCTCAATGTGAAAATGCTGGCTGCCGGCACATGAGACTAAGTCATATGATCTCTTATCTACTGAACAAATTGGTTTGTGGGGACCTGGTCCCTGGTTTGACAAAGATGAAATTCAATGATAGTAAAGTGTGTGATGCATATGTCAAAGGGAAACAAACCAGATCATTATTTAAATCAAATAAGCAGGTGAGTTCTTCAAGGGTTCTTGAGTTATTACATATGGACTTGTGTGAACTGGTGAAGATCCAGAGTCGAAGCGCGAAAAATTACATTTTAGTGGTTGTGGATGACTACTCAAGATTAATGTGGACTATGTTTCTTAAGTCAAAGTCTAAGACTACTGATATGAATGATGCTGATTATTTGCTGGAGCTATTCAAATTCTATAACCATGAAGCGAGTAGGAATGAATTTAAGATGAATCTTGACTCTGATGTTGGTGATCGTAGTCCATCTGAGGAAGTGAAAGAGGATGACCAACCTACTATGGGACCTGATACTTCTAATGATGCAAGACAAGAGGACACTCATCCTCATTCTACAAATGATGATTCTGAAGATGAAGAAGAGCAGATGGATCAATAATAGTCTTTGGGCTCTAGATCTGGATGGAAGCATAGTGCATCTCACCCCTTGAAAATCTCATCACTTCCCTTTAGCCTAAAAATTTGAAAGAAGTCCGATAGATGTTGATTGGGTAATCTCTATGCAAGATGAATTGCATCAATTTGAGTGAATCAATTTGTGGTACCTTTTCCCAAGACTTGATGAAAAAACCCTTATTGGGACCACACGGATGTAAGAAATAAGCAAGGATGTGTATGGGCTAAAGAAGACACCTAGAGCCTTTTATGATAAGTTGTCAAAGTGTTTACTGGAGAATGGCCTCAAGAGGGGAAAAATTGACAATATATTGTGTTTTATAAAAAGAGATCAAGAATCACTCATCATTCAAGTTTATTGATTATATCATTTTTGGAGAAACTTCTGATCTTCTGTAAGAATAATTTTCTACATTCATGGGAAATGAATTTGAGATGACAATGATGGAGATCTAAACTTCTTCCTAGGTCTGCAGATTAAGAAAACCTCTACTGGCACCTTAATCCATCAATGGAGGAATGTAAAGGAGCTGCTAAAGAAGTTTCATATGCAATTAGGTCGTACATGGTATTCAGCGTGGGAATTGATACCCAGTTCCGAACATGTCCTAGGGAATCTCATGTAAAGGCAGCTAAGATAATCCTTAGTATCAAAGAAAACAGGGGACCTGGCCCTGCTTTATCCTAAAATGGCTCTCTCAACAGTTGAGGCTGAGTGTGTAGTTGCTGCTTCTAGATGTGCCCAACTTCTTCGGATAAAGAATTAGCTTGAGGATTTTGGAGTCCCCATTAACACCATTTATGTCATGCATGACATTTTTTAGAGATAATGTTGAGAAGGGGAACATCATCATGAAATACTGCAGGACTGAAGATTAGATTGGAGACATCTTTACTAAAGATCTCACCGAGGATCGATTTGAGAGAAACAAGCTGAAGTTAGGAATGATGAACATGCACTAACCTAATCTAGTAAAGAAGCCTCTAATTCCTATTTTGGCTAAGATCTGACGGGTAGGTATCCAGAAAATTTGTAATGCATTGTTTAAGAAAGATCTTTTTTGTACCTGAATGCAGGTATACACCCATAGAACTCTTTATATATGTTTTAAACTGTCAAATGAGAACCATCCAGATTGTCACGTGCTAGTCATCAGACCTTTTGACTATATTACCATCGCCTATAATCCAAGAGATGTGTATATCTAGGGATCTGACACAACTTTTCAAGTTCGTTTTATAGTGACTTTTATACACTCCATCATATTAAATTCCAACTTTGCTCTCTAAGTCTAACATCAAAACCCTCTCAATCTCTTTATGACGCATCAAGCTACACCCGAGACGCGGACACAGAACTTAAACCACAAGTGATCCCAACCTAACCCTGATTGCGGAAGCTAAATCATAATTAAATCTTAAAAGATGGGGATTATGCATATTCTATAACTTAGATATTTGAAAACAACAAGATTAATACAAGGGAAATATTAACTCAATACTAAGTTGAATCTACCTATGTGTGAAATAAGCGTCTAAACTAGAATAAAAATACCGGGACAAACCCCCACCTTAATCTAGCAAAAACTGAAACTCAATGACTAAAGACTGAAATGACAATTATGACTGTTGCCCTCGAAGAATGAGGACTCACCACTGAATCAGCTGAACTATAAATTGGAAAATCGATCTATGAGTGATCTGGATACTGAGAACCAAGACCTACATCACGAGAAGATTTAGCGCACGTATGCGTCAGTAGTTTAAAGTTGAAATAAAACATAATCGAACAAGCATAATAGCAAGTTTAATAATCTCAAATGATAAACTTAAATCTGAGCTAACTGGATGCAATGACAAATTTATAACTCACTGAAACTGAATACTGAACATACTGATAAATGGTCAATGCAGAGAGTGTGACTGATCTGTGGGTAACCGATAATAAAACCGCATGAGCTAAATGTGGAGTCCAATGTATAAGACCGATCGAGAGGACCCAATATGCCCTGCTAGAGGTATAAAGGAATGCTGGCGTGATCACTAAACCAATTTCCCACAGAGGGGACTTACAATACTGGATATCTCAAAACAAAACATGCTAACTGAGAATGCAACAATTAATATGGTAAGTATGCATTTATAACTCAACTATGTGTATCTGAAGTGTCTTAAATATCGTGCCTAGCATATGCAATTTAAGAACTAAGGAAAAATCAAAGCTAGGGTTCTGAAATTCATACGATAATATGAATAATAACATGATAATCTGATTTAGAACGTAGATTAAATAAATTCATGAAGTGCTAACAAAGTTCTAGAAACCCTAGGTTGTATCATGATAATAAAATGAAAAACCTGATTGGAATCTAGGGACACAATGGGTGAAAGGACTCACTTGTGCAAACCCATATATCTGGTGATGAAATCCACGGAAAAATACTTATGTTTCGGGGCTGGAACTACTGGAGCTTGTGGCGTTCTTGAACTAGGGTTCTTGAGCTTTTTTTTCTCTATTGCTTCTAATTTTCTAGGTTTTGATTTAATGATTTGACTTGGATATGTTTTAATTTTTTTTCAAGCTTAAGCTGACTAAAATCTAATTATTTAGGGTCAAAACGACGTAAGTTAGGGTTTAAATAAAGTGGGAAAGGTAAAAAAGACCCCTGGGAAAGTTGCTATCGGACCAAATGACGGTGTGGACTGACGGTCTATCGTCTGACAGACACCCTGTGGTTGGTTCCTTCAATTGGGTCTTTTCGATAGGCCTTTACTAAAATAGGCACTACTTTTTACTCGGAGGTTTGATTTTAGCAAGGTTAGTGGATATTGAAAGATAATTCAATTATCTATGTGTGGGTAGGTCATGCGACACCTAATTCATGTTGTGTTACGAGTTATGACTATTTGAAGTTGACCCAACTGTATTTCCACTTAAATGTCTGCAAATTTTCCACCGATGGACCGTGCTTGTCATCCGTAGCTCTTGTCAGAGAGTGGGTGAATGGGGGTCACGATCAACGGTCACGGACTACGGAGCATCTTCTGACCTACGGACCGTCGATCCGTCCATCGATCAAGACTTAGGAAATTTTGTTGTGCTGAATTTTTTTGGGAGTTTCTGAACCTATCGACAGTTGTGCAGGACGGACCGTCGTCTTTCCTACAGACCATCTATTCCATCGTTGGTGTCACCTGTAGATTTTTCTGAAAAATTGATTTTTTGGTCTATTTTGGTTACGGGGTGTTACATTATCTCCCTCTTGGGAACATTCGTCCTCGAATGAAGACTAAACTAGCTGAAATAGAGGGAGAGAGCTGCAAACCCCACTACTAAACACTGATAACTGATTTTCTGACTAAATTGAGTTCCGAGTTCATGAAAATACAATGTAAATGCGAGTACAAACTGAGGGAACATGATTCTATGACTTAATTCACACATGAATGACTGGTAAACTGAAGAGGAATAATTACCTCAAGCTAGAGTTGAATCGGAAAGAAAGATGTGAGGATACTTGGCGTTCATGGCTGCTTCTGCTTCCCAAGTAGCTCTTTCGACGAACTACTCCTCCACAAAACCTTGACTGAAGGAACTTCTTTATTTCTCAAACCTTCTAACATGACGTTCAAGAATTTTAACTAGTACATCCTCATAAGAAAGACTATCTTTCACCGCCACACTCTCTTATGGCACTATAGAGGTTGGGTCACCCACACACTTCTTCAGAAGTGAGATGTAGAAGACCGGATGCACTACTGCTAATTCTTCTTGAAACTCTAACTCATTTGCAACCTTGCCAACCCTTTTCAAGATCTTGTAAGGGCCTACATATCTAGGACTGAGCTTCCCTTTCTTTCCAAATCTCATCACCCCTTTCATAGGTGAGACTTTCAGAAAAAATCAATCATCAACTTGGAACTCTAGTTCCCTTCTCCTTACATCTGCATAAAATTTCTGACGAATTTTTGTTGTGCTAATTCTATCTCTAATTAGTTGCCCTTTCTCCATAGCATTAAGGACTGAATCTGGCCTATCAAATCTCTTTCACCTACTTCAATTCAACCAATATGAGATCTACATCTATGCCCATATAAAACCTCATAAGGGGCCATCTGAATGCAGGAATGGTAGCTATTATTATCGGCAAATTCAATAAGAGGAAGATGATCGTCCAACTACCTTTGAAGTCGATCACACAAGCTCTCAACCTATCCTCTAATGTATGAATGGTCCGCTTTTCCTGCCCATCCGTCTGTGGATGACATGATGTACTAAGGTTAACTTGAGTACCAAGGCCTTTCTGAAATGACTTCCATAAATGAGAGGTAAGCTGGGGACCTCTATCTGAGATGATACACAAAGGAACCCCATGTAACCTCACAATCTCATTAATATAAAGCCTTGCATAATATTTTGCCGAATGTGTAGTCTTAACTGCAAAAATGTGAGAAGACTTAGTCATCCTATCAACTATAACTCAATGGAGTCATGCTGTCTTGGAGTACGCAATTATCCTGTGATGAAGTCCATATTGATCACATCCCAATTCAAAGTAGGAATATCGATCTCTTTAGTCATACCCCCTGGTTTTTAATGTTCTATTTTGACTTGCTGGAATTGGGGTACTTACTCACAAAGTCTGCTATATCCCACTTCGTGCCATTCCACCAATAGACATCCTGTAGATCGCGGTACATCTTAGTGTCACCTAGATGAATCGAATACCAAGAGTTATGGGCTTCTTCAAGAATATTATGTCTCAACTCACCCACATCAGGAATACACAATCTACCCAGGTAGCGAAGTACACAACCTCCCCCTTGGGAGAAAACCTCCACTCTCTGATTGTGGACTGCGCCCTTAAGTTCAAGAAAGATTGGATCCCTCTCTTGATTTTCCTTAACCTCCAATACTAACAAAGAGTCTGCCCCATTCTGAACTATTACACCACTATATTATATGCTCATAAGGCGAACTTCTAAGCGAGCAAGCCTGTGAACATACTTCACTAGCTTCTTCCTTTCTTCCTCAACATGGGCTACACATCCATAGATAATCTACTAAGAGCATCTGCAATTACATTCGCCTAACTCGGATGATAATGCACATTCATATCGTAATCCTTAAGGAATTCAAGCCATCTCCTCTGGCACAGATTAAACTCTTTTTGGGTGAACACATACTGAAAGCTCTTATGGTTAGTGAACAAATCTACGTGAACACCATACAAGTACTGTCTCCATATCTTAAGTTCAAACACCATTGCTTCAAGCTCGAGCTCATTACTTGGATTGTTCTTCTTATGAACTTTAAGTTGTCTAGAGGCATAAGTTATCACCTTACCTTGCTTCATCAACACACAACCTAGGAAAACTCTGGATTAATCCCAATAGATCACATAACCATTTGAACCCTCTAGTAAAGTCAAGAAAAAAGTTGTAGTCAATCTAGTTTTCAATTCTGCGAAGCTTTTCTAACACTCATCTGACCATTGGAACTTGACCATTTTCTGAGTCAACCTAGTCAATGGTGAGGCTATGGATGAAAATACTACCACAAACCTTCTGTAATAACCTGCTAGACCTAAGAAACTTTTGATATCTCTAGCAGAGGTAGGTCTGGGCCACTGTTTCACTGCTTCTATCTTTTGCGAATCCACTAGGATCCCTTTGCTAGATGCAATATGACCAATAAAAGCAACGAATTACAACCAGAACTCATATTTATTAAACATAACGAATAACTAGCAATCCTTGAGAATATGAAGAACAACTCTCAAATGACTTGCTTGTTCTTCCTCACTCCTAGTGTAAATGAGGATATCATTAATAAAGACGTTAACGAACAACTCCAAGTACTATTTGAAAACTCTGTTAATCAAATCCATGAAAGCAGCAGGAGCATTAGTAGTTCAAATGACATAACTACAAATTCATAATGACCATACCGAGTTCGGAAGGCTATTTTTTGAATGTCACTATCTCTGACTCTAAGCTGATGATAACCCGGTCTGAGGTTTATCTTTGAGAAGTGACTAACCCTGAAGTTGGTCAAACAAGTCATCAATCCTGGAGATAGGATTCTTATTCTTGATTGTGACCTTGTTCAATTGTCTATAGTTAATGCACAGTATGAGAGAACCATGTTTCTTTATTACAAAGAACATTGGTGTACCCCATGTTGAAATACTAGGTCTGATGAAACCCTTATCTAGAAGGTCGTTCAACTACTCTTTCAATTTCTTACGAACTGTTGGATCTGTTTTATAAGCAGGAATAAAAGAGAGCTAGGTCTCTAGAAGGAGATCGATTGCAAAGCCGATTTCTCTTACGGGAGGGACTCTAGGAAGATCTTCTGGAAGTACTTCTGGAAATTTAGAGACTACTGAAACTGAGTCAAGAGTTTGTATTTCAAGGCTAGAATCCTTTACCCGAACAAGATGATAGTGATAACCCTTAGAGATCAGCATTCTTGCCATAAGGTAAGAAATAAATCGACCCATAGGTGCTAAGCTACTACCCTTCCATTCTAAGATTGCTTCATCTTGAAACTGAAAATGAACAATCTTAGTTCTTCAATCCACTGAGGCATAACATGAGTGTAACTAATCCATGCCCATAATGGCATCGAAGTCTACAATTTCTAACTCTTCTAGATCTGCTGAGGTGACTTTCTGAGAGGCAGTGACAGGGCAATTTCTGTATACCCGTCTAGCTATAACTGGGTCACCGACTTGAGTAGAGACATAGAAATGTTTTGAGAGAGTTTCTGGACTAACACTGAATTAAACTGTTATACTAAGTACAAAAGACCAAGTCATGTCTGTTCTCTTTCCACTAAGTGAACCATATGTGTTTCATATCCTTGAGTTTGAAGGATTACATTCTCACCTATCACTACCAGTTACTAATGTCACGCCCCGAGCTACCCCCGAGACGTGGACATGGAATTTACGACCACAAGTGATTTCAAGCTAACCCTGCTGGCATGATCATGAGCATACAAAAGATAATAAACTATTGCGTAAGCTAAATAATAAATTTTAATATTTAGATGGGGAATAACCATAAGATAAAACGTAGATATATAAAAAACCGATTAGTTTAATGCAAAGAAATATTAACTCACTACTAAGCTGAAACTATGTCTGAAAATAGCCTCCAAATTGGACTATAAATACTAGGACAAGCCGCTATTAAATCTAGCAAAAATAGAAACTAAATGACTAAAGACTGAAATAAAACTCATAATAGTTGTTCTCGGAGAATGAGGACTCACCACTGAATCTGCTGAACTAAAGATCGGGAAATCGATCTATGCGTAATCTAGATGCTGAGAACCTGAACCTACATCACAAGAAAATGTAGCGGACATATGCGTCAGTACTTGAAAGAAACTGAGTATGTAGGATAGAAATAAGTGGAAGTAAAAATAACTGATCAAGCACAAAAGCAAGTATAATAATCTGATCACGATATTCTTTATTTCTGAGCTTACTGGATACAATGACCAATTTATAACATGCTGAAATTGGATACTTATTATACTGATAAATGGTCAATGCAGAGATTTTGACTGATCTGTGGGAGCTACTAATAACCGATAATAAAATCACATGAGCTAAATTGGATTCCGATGTACACGCCCCATCGAGAGGACCCAATATACCCTGCCAGAGGTATAAAGGCATGCTGGCGTGATCACTAAATTGATTGCCTACAGAGGGGACTTACAACCTATTTGGCTAGCTATTTGGTACACTAAACTCTAGTCCAACTCGGTATTATTCCACCTTCAATGAATTTTATAAATTAACTGATTATGTCTGAGTTTCTATAAATACTGGATAGCTTGAAATTGAACATTCAAACTGAGAATGCAACAATTAATCTTGTATTTATGCATTTATAACAGAGGCATGTATATCTGAAGTCTCTCAAATATCTGACCTAGCTGTGTAATGTAAGAACTAAAGAAATATATTGCTAGGTTTCAGAAATTCATGCGATAATCTGAGTAATAACATGATAATCTGATTTGGAATATATATTTAACTAAATCATGAACTTATATCAATGTTCTAGAAACCCTAGGTTTAATAATGATAAATGAATCAAGAATCTGACTGAAAACTAGGGACCCAATGGGTGAAAGGAACCTACTAGTGAAATCCCACGTACATGGTGATGAAATCCACGAAAAAATACTTAAATTTTGTGAGTGGAACTGCTGGACACTTGTTTCGTTCTTGAACTAGTGTTCTTGAGATTTTTCTCCTGTCTTACTTTTAATTTTTTATGTTTTGATATAATGATTTTACCTAGATATGTTTTATCTATTTTTCTAGGCTTAAACTTACTAAAATATGATGATTTAGGATCAAAAAGACGTAACTTAGGGTTTAAACGGATTGAATAAGGTACAAAAGACCCCTGGGAATGTTGCTGTCGGGCCAAATGACGGCCAGGTGTGACGGTCCGTCGTCTGCCCGACGCCCCGTCGTTAGGGCCTGTTCGGCAGCCTTTACTAAAATGGGTATAACCTCTTACTCGGGGGTCTGATATTAGCAAGGTCGGTGGCTATGGAAAGAGAACTAAATTATCTATTTGTGGGTAGGTCATAGTTCACCTAATTAATTTTGTGCTAAGAGTTATTATCATTTGAAGTTGACCCAACTGCATTTTCCCTAATCTATCGGCAAATTTTCCAACGACGGTCGGATCGTAGGTCATCCCACGGACCGTGCTACACATCCGTAGCTCTTGTCAGAGAGTGGGTGAAGCAAGTCTTGATCAACAGTTATGGAGTACGGATCTTTGTCTGACCTACGGACTGTAAATCCATCTATCGTCCAAGACTTAACCAATTTTTCTAGGCTTAAATTTTTGAGAGTTTCTGATCCCATCGATGGTTGTGCATGACGGATGGTGGTTCAGGCTACGGTCCGTCGTTGCCACCATTGGTTGCACCTATAGATTTTTTTGAAAAACATATTTTTAGTCTGTTTTGGCTAGGGAGTGTTAAAACTGACATCACACCAAACATTTTCTTGACCTTATCAATGAACTTTTGCGGGTCCTAACCAACACTGGCTACCACTAATTGGTCATTTCTATTAGTAGGAACTAGAACCTACTGAGTTAGAATGAAATTATATCATACCTTACTCACGATAAGAGTAACAAGAAAGTGAAGTTTTTCCTAACACACTTCCTAGCCTCCCTGTCATTAGATGTGGTGCACTTCACACCCATGAAAAGGACTCTCTTTACTGCGGCTTTTTCAGACATCCTAGGACACTTAAACATATTCCTCTTATACAAAGTTTTGTCACGCACCGAGCTACCCTCGGGACGCAGACATGGAACTTAGAACCACAAGTGATTCCAAGCTAACCCTGTTGGTATGATCATGAGCATACTAAAGATAATAAACTGATGCGGAAGCTAATTCATAATTAAATCTTAACAGTTCGGGAATACCCATATTTTATAACTGAGATATTTTAAAACAACGAGTTCAATACAAAGGAAATATTAACTCAATACTAAGCTGAATGTAACTATGCCTGATATAAACCTCTAAACAATACTAGAAATACTAGGACAGGCCCCCAACTAAATCTAGCAAAAACTGAAACTAAATGACTTATGGCTGAATTGACACTCATGACTGTTGTCCTCAGAGAATGAGGACTCACAACTGAATCTGCTGAACTTCAGATTGGTAAATCGATCTATGCGTAATCGGGATGGTGAGAACCTGAACCTACATTACGAGAAGATGTAGCGCACGTATGCGTTAGTATTTCAAAGGTACTGAGCATGTAGGATAGAGTAAAGCTGAAATGAAATATAACCCAACAAGCATAATAGCAAGTATAATAATATGACATGATACACTGACTTCTGACCTAACTGGACGCAATGACCAATTTATAACATGGTGAAACTGAATATTGAATATACGAATAAATGGTTAATACAATGAGTCTGACTGATCTGTAGGAGCTACTAATAACCGATAATAAAACCACATGAGCTAAATGTGGAGTCCGATGTATACGCCCCATCGAGAGGACCCAATATACCCAGCCAGGGGTACAAAGGCATGATGGCGTGATCATTAAACAAATTACCCACAGAGGGAACTTACAACCTACTTGGCCAGAAGTTCGGGAACTATTTGGGTATGCTCAACCCTAGTCCAACTCGGTATAATGCTACTCCGGTGAATTCAGTAAATTTACGTATTATGTCTGAGTTTCTATAAATACTGGATAGCTCAAAATTGAATATGCAAACTGAGAATGAAACAGTTAATCTAGTAGTTATGCATTTATAACTAAGGCATGTATATCTGAATTGTCTAAAATATCTGACCTAGCATGTGTAATTCAAGAACTAAAGAAATACAAAGCTAGGCTTTCTGAAATTTATGCAATAATCTTAATAAGAACATGATAATCTTATTTTGAACATATATTTAATAAATTCATGAAGTTCTAACAATGTTCTAGAAATCCTAGGTTTAATCATGATAAGAGAATCAACAACCTGACTGAAAACTAGGGACCTAATGGATGAAAGGAACCCACTAGTGAAATTCCACATAACAGGTGATGAAATCGACTAAAAAATACTTATATTTGGGGCTGGAACTGCTGGAGCTTGTGGCATTCTTGAACTAGGGTTGTTGAGATTTTTCTCCTCTCTTGCTTCTGATTTTCTCAGTTTTGATTTAATGATTTTACTTGGATATGTTTTAATTATTTTTTAGGCTTAAATTGACTAAAATATGATGATTTAGGGTCAAAATGACATAACATAGGGTTTTAAAAAAGTGGGAAAGGTCAAAAAAAACAATGAGAAAGTTGTTGTTGGACCAAACGACGGAGGACTGACGGTCCATCGTCAAACCGACTCCCCATGTTTGGGTCCGTCAACTGGGCCTGTTCGATAGGACTTCTCTAAAATGGGCATAACTTTTTACTTGGAGGTTTTAGATTAGCAAGGTCGGTGTATATGGAAAGATTATTCAATTATCTATCTGTGGGTGGGTTATGGGATACCTAATTCATTTTGTGAAAAGTGTTATGACCATTGGAAGTTGACCCAATTACATTTCCCCATAATTGTATGCCAATTTTCCACCTACGGTCTGTAGGTCCAACTACAGACAATGCTGGTAATCCGTAGATCTTTTCAGAGAGTGGGTGAATGGGGGTGTCAATCGACGATCACGGACTATGGACCATCGTCTAACATACAGACCATCGGTCTGTTCGTCGATCAAGACTTAGTTAATTTTTCTGGGCTAAATTTTTTTTGGAAGTTCGTATCCTATCGAAGATTGTGCAAGACGGACCATCGTCTGTCCTGCGGACCATCGATGCCACCGTTGATTGCACCTATAAATTTTTCTAAAAAACTGTTTTTTGGTCTATTTATCTAACTGGGGGGCGTTCACTCTAATCTCTCTCTATCATTTAAGTATTTTCTTTTAAACAATCATGTAAATCCTCTTTTTCATCAAAGAATATACTAGATTATCTAAATGAGATAGATCGAAGGGGTTCTTACATCTATTCTGAAGCAGCTTCTGTTGATAAAAGGGAAAAGTCATCAAACAAAGTGAGTAAGGGTATAAACAAAAGAAAACTAAGACTTCTGTGGGAAAGAAGGTTGTTAAAAAAAAGAAAGAATTTTGGCTTATGCAACTGATTTGTTCATCATGTGAGTGTATTGAAAGGAAAAGAAATCCACTTGGTAAAGATTCTCAGTTTATCAAGGAGTAGGACCAATTGAAACATGAATTGAATGTGATGATTGTTCTAGTGAGCAACAAGGAGGCTGAAACTGCTCTGTTAATAGAAGACCTGATCAATGTTCAAATAATGGACGTGGTACTGAGGTTGTACAGAAGCTAGAAAATCAGAATGATTAGGTATTGGCTAAAGTTGTTTCTCTTCAAGAGAAGATGATCAAGGATAATGATGCAGAAAACTCTAGACTCACCCTTGTTATCAACTCCCTCTCTCATCTACCTCATTCCTTATAGTCCTTCCTGTGTCTTTTCATTGCGTGGAGAGCATACGAGGTTCTTAGTTTTAATTTTAACGTACATGTATTGAATGCTGATTTATTATGCTCATGAAATGGAATCTTGTTTTGTTGTGGCTAAAAACTGCTGCTTTTTGTCTTATCAACTATGTTGGTTTTGTCCTTGACTGTGATCTTACTTATCAATCTTACTTCTTGTGTTGATTTACTACACTACTTTTTTATGATTCAAAAAGGGGGGGAAAATTGGGGGTGTTCATATGATACTTAGGTTGGTAAGAAGTACAAGGGGGGAAGAAAGAAAAAGCGACAGGGGAAAGGAAAACATGCATGTAGCAGTGTAACTCAAGGAAAACATGCATGTACCGATGTAATTCAGCTGCAGGTACCAGTGTAACTCAAGGAACTTTTAAAGGTACCTGGTCCATGGTGTAGAAAACTAAGGAGTGTGTCTACTCGACAGAGGGAAGAAATGCAGGCATTGGTGTATGGTTTGTCATCATCACAAAGGGGGAAAATGCTATTGGGAGTTTTGATGATTTGACAAACTCGGGGACTTTGTGAAGAGACCTGATTCATTGTGCAAATGTACGTGCAACTCTCTGGTCTTTAACGACTGGGTGAAGCAAACATGGAAGAACATGTAGGCATTGGTGTACTGTTTGTCATCATCAAAAAAGGGGAAAATATTATTTGCAGTCTTGATGATTTGCCAAACTGAAGGACCTTATGAAGGGACCTGGTACTTGGCTCAATATGCTTTTTGACTGCCAGCTGGAGAAAGTACAAAAAGTTGGTGCACAATCTACAACAGTGGCAGAAGTGGCAAATGCGCCAGAAACCTCAACCAATGGTATTGCTTTACGTTTTGTGACCTTTATACATAAACAAAACATCTCTATTTTCACAATTAGTTTTTCCAACTTGAAAAAGATCTCAACAACTCATGCAAAGGCTTACAAAAGGAGTGAAGAAGAGTCCTCAAGATCAACTCAAATCTGAAAGAGCTTGAAGCTTAGTTGTCTTAGGATTATTTCTTCTACATGTAATTTGTAAATTTGTTCCTCCATTTATAAAGGAATCATATTGTTGTTTAGTGTTAAAATTCTAAATCATTTGAGTCCAACAGAATTTGTCGATAGCCTAGAGTGTTTCTTCGTACAAAACCTAAGTCATCCTGAGCGTGGTGATTTAAAGGGCAACTTGCGTGTTGCTTAGCTGAATCCTAAGTTGTCTAGTAGTGATTGCTTAGTGGGCAGAGTGAAATCTTCTTAGGATCTTCTACCAATAGAGTGATTGCTTTGTTTTAAGATTAATAGATTTTTCTCACATATTTTGTAACTGGTTTTACTTTTGCTTGTAAAGACTAGTGGAAATGGTTTGAAATTCTGTGAGACAAGTCATGGTATTACTCCCTTGAGCAAGGAGGTTTCCACGTAAACTTCTAGTGTTGATATTTGACCTTTATTTACAGTTGTTCATATTTTGAGTGTGTCAAGGGACCTGGTCCATTGATTGATAGTAGATGCATCAAGTAGTATCAAAGCGGGTAATCTGTTGCTTGATAACACCAAGAGAGGGGTTCCTGCATTAGAATGGTTGCTCCACTTAACAAAGAAGAAGGGCAATCCTCAACTCGACCGCCGCATTTCAATGGTCAGTTTTGTAGGTGGTGGAAAACAAGAATGCATGACTATATTATGGCTGAGGATAGTGAGTCATGGGACATTCTATTGGACTAGCCTTTTATTCCAACATCTTAAATAAAGGACGGTGATAAAATTAGAGTTGCTCCAAAGACTCGTCAACAATAAAGTGAAGCGGAAAGAAAGAAGATTGAGAAAGGCTACAAGGCTAAGAAGCTGTTGGTTTGTGGTATAGGTGCTGAAGATTATCGTATTTCTGCTTGTGAATCAGCAAAGGAGATCTAGGATTTTCTCAGGACTGGTCATGAACGGATTGTTCAGGTGAAGGAATCAAAGGCGGATTGCTCACTTCTTAATATGAAAATTTCAAATTGAAGGAAGGGGACACTATTCATGACATGTATTCTATACTTTCCTCCATATCCAATTAGCTACGAAGTCATAGAGAGCAAATCAGTACTCGCAACCATGTTAGGAAAGTTATTAGAATTCTTCCTAAGTCATTGGAAAGTAAAGTAGATGCTATCACTAAAGATAAGTATCTGAAAGTTCTGACGATGGATGCATTTATTGGAAATCTCAAGAAACATGAAATGAATAGAAGTCAAGACCTCTCAATAAAGGAGGCCAAAAAAGACAAGTCTATAGTACACAAATCTAATTCTTGAGAAGCGTCTAGTGAAGAAGATGATATGGACTATCTTACCAAGAGATCTCAGAATATCATAATAAAAACCAGAGGGTTTAGAAAAGAAGGGAACCCTCCTCGAGCTGCAACTTCTAGTGACTCCTGTCACAAATATGGTAAGGTTGGCCACATTATTAGGGACTGTCCAATGCTCAAAGCTTAAAACAAGGAGTATCAAAGTCGAAGAGGTGAAAAGGACAAACGAAGGGACCTAGTACCTGACGAATGTGCCAGAAAAGTGTGCAGCTGACTATGCAATGAAGAAAGCTCTTGCTGCATGGGGAGACTCTTCAAGTGAGTCAGGAGATTTAGATTTTCCTAAAGATGCATCAATGATGGTATTCAAGACAAGGCTAATATATTCAATGGGATGTGTGCTCTCATGGCTAAGTTAGATGAGGACGATGATAAAGATAAGGTAACTCTTCTTGACTTTATGTAAAACTTGAATACGTACTCTACTAAAAGGTTGAGAAGGTTAGCAAATGTCTTGATAAACTGTTATAGATCTAACTAATGAAATAAACTCTATGAACAGTAGTCTTGATGGTTTAAATGAAGAAAAGGAAGTAATGGTAGTTCAGATGTTTGTTCTTGAGGAACAAATAATGGTTCTTGAATCTGAAAAACTGGAACTTAAGAAGGAACTGGATTAGCCCTAATCTACAGGCAGAGTTAGCAATTTAAACATGGCTGAAACAAGACTTGCCTTAGCCCTGGAATGAAATGGTCAGATGAAGAGGGACTTGGTCCGTCTTAAGGATGAACTTCAAGTATTCTTAAAATGGACCAGCTCCAATAAACTTTTATCATATGTTACAAGTCAAATTCTCTATAACAAAAGGGGGTTAGGAAGTTTGAACAATACTCCTCCTTACAACCCCCAAAGTAAATATGTGTTTGTCTTAGACAATTTACTGTGTCTTCACTTTGGTCAAAACGAAGGAGATTGTCCTGCCTGGAAAGATTCACAAGAAAATTTCTCTATCTATTCTAAGCATAGAAGGACACAGCTAAAGGGACCAAGTCCTACTGGCAAAAAGCCTTGAAAAGAAACTTCTAGAAACTGAGGACCTGCTCTAGTTCGTAGGGTCTCAAACTTGAAAAAGTCAAAGTTGCCACACTGGTCAAAAAAAACTCTCATTAAACCATTATCAGCTTATTGGGAACTCAGATTGAAGTGGTTCCCAATCTAACAAATAATCTTGTTGCTGGTGAGTGAAGTAAGTAGCAGCATGTGTTGGTACATGGATAGTGGCTACTCAAAGCACATGACTGGAAACACCAAAAACATCCTTTCACTCAAGGCACTTCATGGAGGAGGGGTTAAGTTTTCGGCAATGGAAAAAGGATGGCGACTTTGACTGCCAAAAGAATGAAATATATGCATGCGGCAAAACTAAAAGTAACTCATGGAGATGATCTGACATGCCTAAGTGCTCAAAGTAAAGGTGCTGACTTTTGGCATATGAGACTAGCTCATATAACCTGTTCTCTACTGAACAAATTGGTTTATATAGACCTGGTCCGTTTTCTGACAAAGATGAAATTAAGTGACAGTAAAGTGTGTGATGCATGTGTCAAAGGGAAACAAACCTGATATTTATTCAAATCTAAGAAGTATGTCAGTTCTTCAAGGGTTCTTGTGTTAATAAATATGGATTAGTGTGAACTGGTTAAGATTCAGAGGCGAAGCGAGAAAAATTACATTTTAGTGGTTGTGGATGAATACTGAAGATTCATGTGGACTAGGTTTCTCAAGTCAAAGTCTAAGACTACTGATATGAATGATGCTGATTATTTACCGGAGCTATTTAAATTCTAGAACCATGAAGCGAGTAGGAATGAAGCTGAGGTTAATCTAAATTATGATGTTGCTGATCTTATTCCATTTGAGGAAGTGAAAGAGGATGACCAGCCTACTATGAGACCCGGTACTTCTAATGAAACAAGCTAAGTCGGCACTCATCCTCCTGCTACAAATGATGATTCTGAAGATGAAGAAGAGCAGATGAATCAATCACTGTCTCTGGGCTCTAGATCTGGATGGAAGTATAGTGCATCTCACCCATTGAAAATCTTATCGCTCCTCTTAATTCTGGGATACAACCCATGTCAAAAAAAGGAATTTGGTTGCATTCTCAACATTCATCTCTACTATTGAGCCTAAAAATGTTAAAGAAGCCTGATGGATGTTGATTGGGTAATCTCTATGCAAGATGAATTGCATCAATTTGAGTGAAGCAATGTGAGGTACCTTGTCCAAAGACGTGCTGCAAAAACCATTATTGGGACCAGATGCCTGTCATAAATAAGCAAAGAAGTGTATGGGCTGAAGCAGACACCGAGAGCCTAGTATGAAAGGTTGTCAAAGTGTTTACTGAAGAATGTCTTCAAGAGGGGGAAAATTGACAATACATTGTGTTTTATAAAAAGAGATCAAGAATTGCTGATCATTCAAGTGTATTGGATGATATCATTTTTGGAGAAACTTCTTAACATCTGTATGAAAAAATTTCTAATATCATGGGAAACGAATTTGAGATGAGTTGATGGAAGAGCTGAACTTCTTCCTAGGTCTGCAGATTAATCATATAAATAGATATAACAAGGATGACAAAAAGAAAATTATAGCCATTACAACTGGAACTCTTGAAATTGAAGAAGAAATTGATGAATCTCAAAGTGAAGGAATGATAGGGGTGGCAATTTCAGCCCATATAAGTGAAATGAAATATTTTACCCATATTTAATAAAATTGATCACTCATATTTTATTTAATTTTCTTAAATAGGTTAATATGGTCTTCAACCTATTTAAGCTCGTACAAATATGGACAAAATGAGTAGAAATCAGAATCCATATTCAGCCCATATAGGTGAAAATATTTTTTTGGTTTTGGAAGCAAAAAAATTTAGGAGTCGGAGGTTGGTGGAAGGTGGGGTGGGGGGAGGAGGGGTGCCTGGCGGAGGGGGTAAAATTTTTTTTTAAAAAAATGATTTTTATTTTGAATTATTTAAGGGTAGGTTGGTGGAGAGGGGTTGTGGTGCTCGCGGAGGGGGCAAAATTATTATTATTATTTTATTTTTTTTGAAAAAATAGATTTTTTTTGTTTTACGAATACAATTTTTTAAGGTGTAGGTTGGTAAGCATGTAGGGAGGGGTAAATTATTTTTTGAAAATCAAATTTATTTAAATGTGTTAGAAGCACATTTCCCAAACCATATTTGACCAAATTCATATTTGCCCATATTATATTTGGATGGATTGTGATCCAAACCATTTTTTCTCAATCTATATTCAACCCATCCGAATCATATTCAATCCAACCATTTGCCACCTCTAAGTAATGAGCTTCATAAATCGTTGAGTCAAATAGATGCTATGTTAGAGAATAAAGAAGTCTTAACAAGACTTCAAGAACGACTACTACTCAATAAATGACGATCGATTTTATTGTTGTGGAAAGCCAGGTCACATTAGGTGTCCTGAACTAAAAAGAAGGAGCCACATGATGAATGTTGATCCAAAAAGTCTCGGAGCATGGAGTGATGAAAAAGCACTATAAGTGGATCATGCTGAACATGAAATATCTACTTTGTGTCCATGGGGGAATTGAGCGAGGTAAGGCATCATAATTGCTCTAACTGTGCCTTTGGATGTTTTTACTGATACATTGCAGAAGGTAATTGATGAATATAACAAGAATGCACAAGAAAAGAAAGGCTGATGAATTCTTCTTAAAGCAAGTCTTATCAAAGTTGACTTATTGTGTGAAAAATTTTGTGAAATCAAGATGCAATTTAATAACATCAAGAAATAACAGAGTCATAGCTCAGTCAGATCTATAAGATGAATCATCAACTCTTATTTTAATATACTAATTCTATAATATCTCCTAACTCGAAATAATTAGAAATAAGCTTACAAAACAAAAATAGTAATTTTTGGAAATAAAGGGAAAATCTAGAAATTATCCTAATTCAAAAAAGTGAGTTTTTGGTCATTTTAAAACAGCCATAACTTATAGATTAGGAAAGTCCAATTTGGATTATTGTAAGGGTAAACTAGTGTTTTTGTATCAACCCTAAAAATGGATAAGATAAGAAATCTTTAATTTGTCAAGAATGCCTATGATTAGACCAGGGTTCACACAGATTGATGCGCGTAGAACCAGACCTCGGAAAACTTTCTAGATCAAAGTCAACTAACTTGGGGAGTTGGTTGAGCTTGTAAAGGTTGGGTACAACAATGTAGGACTCTTGAATACGAAGATTTACTTAAAGGAGTCTTTACCAGACTTAAAAAGGGAAAATCTTAGGTTTGGAGGGTCTAGCGGTAAAATGGTCTTTTTACAGGCTAAGGGTAGTATCGTAATTACCCTAAATATATAATTAATTATTTAATCAATAATATGGAGGGGTATTTTGGGTAGAGAGGGCCGAAATTGGGCTCTTGAAGTGAAGTCTTGCTCCACCCGGGGTCGAACCTAGGTGAATGCAATGAATTAAAGTTATTTTAATTTAAGCTATTGAATTAATGTAATTAATTAATAATTATTATTCATTATCTGGTTTATGATAAAATAAAAATCAGATTTTTATTAAATAAGCAAAACCTTATAGACTAAGTCCTAAAACTACACTCCTAAGCCTCTTACAACTCCCACTCTCTCACGTTTATCTATCCACTCTCATGCTCAATCTCTCTTATTCTTTCCCACTTATTTTCTCTGACAAATAAAATACAAAAGCATAAAAATAAACCAAGTTCTTCACACTTGAATAACTCACACGAAATCACAAGAAAACAAACGTTAATCGCACACTAGGCTAAGGGAGGTTGTCATTCGAGTGGAGTTTGAGGAGGCTAAGACGTGTTCTTGGGTGAAGTTTATGGGAAGCATGTAAATATTTTAATGTCAAAAAGGTGTGGGTTCTCTTCTCTCTTTGTCCCTTTCCCAAGAGACCCTTAAGGTTCAGAATATTCATTCCGAAAACTAGAATTGTTCCCCGTTGTATGTCCCTGTCACTAGATCCCATTAAGTCAAAGGTTGGTTATGTTTGCTGGTAGAAAACTATGGATTAAATGTGTTTTCGTGATGATTATGTGTTTATATGTATGTTTGGAATTATGTTACTTATGTTGATGTTTTCGAAAATATAACTATGTGTGTATATGTGTGTTGTCGTGGCAATTGTTCTTGGTTTAGGACTTGAAATGGCATGATAGTTCTTCATATTTCATGTATACATGTTGATGTAACTTTGATGTTCATATGAGTTAAAATGTTGCTGATTTGGGGGATAATGTCTTGGCTAAACGAATACATGAAGACACACCTAAAACATTCTAAATGAGCTACAAAATTCCCCTAAAAAATAAGTTGTAACTGGATTAAAGGATGCTGAAAAATTAAAAGAAAATTTTGAGGTTCTATTGATGAATTTCGATCAGCAAAGAGGTTGGAAAATGTTTTAAAAAATTAATTAAAAAAAGTGAGGTCATGGAGGATTGAACCCGTGACCTCACCATGTCAAAACCATGAAAATAAAGAAGTAAAAAGAAATGTGGTGAAGGGGATTCGAATCATGGTATTGGCTGGAAAATGTAACTGAAAAGAAAAAATAGGAAATGAGAGTAGTGGGATTTGAAGCCACGACCTCTAAATCAGATTTAAGGAAGAGTAAAAGAAAAAAAATGTGAGGCATGGTAATCGAACCCACGACCTCTAGGCAGTGAAGGAGAGTAATGAAAATGAAAGAAAAGAAATGTGAGGCATGCGAATCGAACCCCTGACCTCTAGGAAGTGAAGAAGAGTCAAACGAAATGAAAGAGAAGATATGTGAGGCGTGGGAATCGAACCCATGACCTCCTAGGAAGATTTAAGGAGAAAAATTACAAGAAATTAAAGAGGGGCTATGGGGGTTTGAACCCACTACCCCTCGGCCAAAGGAGAGAAATTTAAAAACAATGAAAATATAAAGTAAACAAGGTCGTGGGGGTTCGATCCCACATCCTATTAGTTCCATTAAGCAAAAAATGAAGAGAAAAATTAAGGGAAAAATAAAATGAAGGTTTTGGGGCTCGAACTTGTGTCCCAAAGCCGTATGGATCAAACCAAAATGAATAAAAAAATGTAACTGTTGTTCAAGGGATTTGAAAACCGGGTTCCCTTTCCAAAATTTCGTATTGATACATAAGTCATACATGAATTAAAAGGTCAAGAATAATGTTGCCTACTTAGATAGAAATTTAGATCTTGGTATACATACAAATGCGTAAGTCTTGTATCATATAATTTTAGGAAGATACGAATAACTTAAACGAACTATGAATGAAGCCTCATGGCTTGTATGTATAGATGCATAAGTCTATAATACGTTTAAAAAAAAAGTGAACCTAAGATGTATGTAATGAAATTATGTAACCCTAGAAGAGTTAAGTAAGACTGTAAAACACACTAAATGGCCAAGTGCATTGGCATATGATTAAACAAATATTATGTAATCAAATGATGAAACCCTAGAAGGGTTAAGTAAGAGTGTGAAACACACAAATGGCCAAGTACATTGGCATATAATGAATTGAACATTCACGTAAAAAGGGGTGAGTAATTATGAAGAACAAATATGCTAATGTTAATGAGTGTGGTGACAACATGATATGTTGATAATGTAAAAGATGAGAGCAATCTCAAATGAGACTAAGTAAATATCACCAAAACTTACTCACCTATGAGAGTCTAAAGTTAATGAAGAGACCAATCTCTATGAACACTCTAATTAAATTATTCAGAATAATACACTTAATACTAATAATGAGATGAGAAATCATATATTGGTCTATGATGTCCTCATACTAGAAGGCAGCTTCCTTGACGTATGAGTTGAACGTAATGGAATTTTATATTGAGCACCGATAGACTAGCTATGAGCGGTGATGCCTTCTTTCAGATAGGGCGGAGGTTCACGTAACTCTCATGAGATGAGACTGTGTGGCATGCCGGGTATATATCTCTTTATATCTCCCAGTCTTCGAACTATACTTCCAATATACGGATCTAGAGGGGTTCAATTCCCATGTACGCTAGCATGTTTTTGGTCACTTTGGACGGTGATTCCATCTTTTTTTGGGGGGGTTTCATGACACTGGATTTCATGATACTCAGATGATCTATGTCGGTTAAAGTTAATATTTTCAATAAATGAATGAATGAAGCCATCCTCAAATGATGCACATAATGAAATGAATGGTACAAAAGGTGTTAGGGAAGGATGATGAAGAGGTGAGTTAGACTTAAGAAATGACATTTGGTCATTCTTTGTCGTTGCACTGCGAAACAGATGAAAGTCTTACACTACATCATAGGTATAACTTGTGTTCACACTAGCCTATGAACAAAAAGAAATGAAGTACATATGAATGAATGAAGC
Organism: Solanum pennellii; assembly: GCF_001406875.1. Lineage (NCBI taxonomy): Eukaryota > Viridiplantae > Streptophyta > Magnoliopsida > Solanales > Solanaceae > Solanum > Solanum pennellii. The sequence goes on along the minus strand of NC_028646.1, from coordinate 51,129,453 downwards.
AGACTCTGTGTTTGCTAATGAAGACTCCCTAGTTGAGGTCCCATATGTTGAGCCATCATTTTTGGGAAGTCTTAATGTCAAATCCATGATTCAAAGGTCTCATGGCATAGGAATAAATGACATGAACAACATTATGTGTGATATGAATTATGCAATGTGCTATGTGTACGCGGTTGTGTGTTGTGTGCTAAATATTAAGTATGATGGTGCATGTTACTATAATGGAAAAACATTCCTAATCCAAATTTGGAAAGTTCACTCACTTTCCTAATATCAATTTGGCAAGTCCACTGACTTGACCGTCTATAATCATGTTTCTAAGAAAGAGATAGTCTTAGTCATGCATGTCCTTGGTGTGTACTTTCATATACTCATACTTAGTACAAGTGTGTACTAACCCTATATAACTCTAAACCTTTAGGTGTAGGCAGCGATGGATGCTAGAGCTCAGGATCAATGTTGCATCTATCAGAACGTAGAGCATTCATCCAGACTTGGTAGGCCCTCATGCTTATGAGGATGCTTGCCCATTTACATTCTAGCTTAGTTCTAGGATTGAGCTAGTGGAGTATGTAACACTAGCGTTTCTTTCCCGTTTTTGTTCATACATTGTATGGATGACATTTTGGCAAGTACATCTTTATCGTTATTAATAAACTGCTTCTTTCATTTTTATGATCTTAAAGTTAGATGGTTGATGGTGAACAATTATATAAGTAATAGAATGTTTAGTAAGCATGTTAGGAAAAAAAGTTTAAAAGTTTCCTCTAAAGTTAACCTAGATGAAGTAAAAATGACGTATGTAGGCTTGTTTGCGATCTCTAAGAGGTCAACGACACCGATCTTGTCGGGTCTAGATTTCTGTCGTGAAAAATTTAGTTTAAGAGCCATAGGTTAAATTACAGAAATATTGTATTCACATCATCCACATTGAGTAGTTTCTAAGTCATGGTAGTGAAGTGCACCACTATCCTGGATTAGAGACTGCATGATGCGTAGGAAAATTTCCCTTTTTTTGATCTTATCGTGCCTTTCCTAATGTTTGTGTTGTTCAGTGGAGCGCCGGAGTGCGGAGGTTGTTCCCATCATTGAAGTCAGGGTGTGGGACTGAGCCTTCCTAATGAGAAAGAAGAAAAGTGCTTAGTTTCGTTGGAAAAACTAACCTTCTCGACTTTCTTTGGTGCCAAAGACCAATGACTAGTTAACCAGGAAGACAACTATTCTTCTGGACGAGAAGAGCGAGTCTCAGTCCGTTTTGTAGAGGCCCAACCTAGCCCAATGTAGTTGGATTTGACATAAGGCAATCTTGACTTAAATAATTAGTCCAGCTTTATTAACCCAAAATGTTGACTTGGGTCAATATGTCTTGAATTTAGAACTTAGTCCATACAAAATTTGGACTTCTTGGTATTATGAGAGTGTGTAACATCACATACTTGTTTTTTTACAGAGAATGAACACTAGGAGAGCTATTGGTCAGCGGAGAGGAGTAGCAGCTGCTGGGGACAATCAAGTTTCACCCCACGATCCAGCTGAAGGAGTAGCCATGCTAGTTAACCCTACTTGGTTGACTGATGCTGAGGTGAGGGCATCTCTTGCCCACATGGAAAAGGATATCGCAATGAAAGTTGAGGCCATGACTACGCAAGTCAACCGACAGAATGATCGAAGGGATAACCCACCGGTATGTAGCATGGATGACAGGATACGAGACTTTACAAGGATGAATCCTCCTATTTTCACATGGTCCAAGACTTCATGGGATCCCCAGGAATTCATGGATGAGGTATACAAGATTTTGGTGGCCACGGGTGCCACAGATACTGAGAAGGCTGAGCTTGCTTCCTATCAGCTTAAGGATGTTTTACAGACTTTGTGCAAGATGTGGCCGGGTAGCCGAACTTTGGGTGGATTTCCGATCACATGGGAGCTTTTTTAAGACAGCCTTCTTGCAGAGATTTTTACCTAGGGAGATGAGAGAGTCCAAGGTTGAGGATTTTATCAACCTTAAACAGGGATCAACGACAGTCACGGAATATTCTCTGAAGTTTGTGAAATTATCCAGCAGTGACGAGATGAGTAGATTTTTGACAGGGATTGGTGAGGATCTCGAGGATGAGTGTATGGAAGCTATGCTACATGATAACATGGACCTTTCCAGGCTTATCGTCCATGTCCAGCATGTGGAGGAAAGAAAGAAAAGGAAGCACACTTGGGCAGGGAACAGGTCAAGGCAAGCTGAAAAGAATTTTTCAAGGAAGAGTAGCACTGAAATCAGGGATAAGCCCAGGTTTAAGAAGGGACTCTCCCACCAAAGGTAGTCAAGTTCATCCAAGGGTCGCTATGATAGGAATTTTGAGTCTAGAGTTAAGAGAAACAATGAAGTAGATACACCTTTGAAGAAACCACCTTGCAGGAAGTGTGGAAAACTACATGGAGGAGAGTGTATGATGGGCACTAAAACTTGTTACTATTGTTGCAAACCGGGTCACATGGTGAAGGATTGTTCGATTAAGAGAATTCAAGATAAAGGGAAGGAGAGAGTTCGGTCTAATTGTCCAAATGAAGAGTCCCCTATGAGGCAAAGATTCTTCGCACTAAAATCTCGGGGTGCAGGGGAAGGCACCTCTGGTGAAATCTCGAGTGAGTAGCCTTAGTTAGTCCTTCAGGTATTTGACTGTGTAGGGTCTGTATGCACTAAGATTACTATGTTTGAGTCATCATGTTGTTTGATGATTTGTTTGATTTATATGTTTACTTATGTTGTATGCTTTGATGAGACTAATTTAGAAAATAGTTCCTTAGTCTATTAATGTGAAACTACTAGTAGGTTTCAAGGATGTGCACCATCATGTTGAGATGTGAATAAGATATTCACCAATGGGGAGTATTGGATTACCTATGCATGCGTACGTTGTATAGATGACTTACTTATTGTTAGTAAAGAGTAGCGTCATTTGGGGACGAATGTTCCTAAGGGGTGGGGGGGGGGACAATGTAATAACCCTAAAAATTGATAAGACAAGAAATACATAATTTGTTAAGAATGCCTATGATTATATCAGGGTTCACAAAGATTGATGCGCGTAGAACCAAACCTCGAAACCCTTGCTACATCCAATACAACTGACTCGGGGAGTTAGTTGAGCTTGGAAAGGTTTGATCATACAATGTAGGGCTCTCGAATACGAAGATTTACTTGAAGGAGTCTTTACCCAACATAAAAAGGGAAAATCTTAGATTTGGAGGGTCTAGGGGTAAAGTGGTCTTTTTACAGGATAAGGGTTGTATATTAATTAACCTTAATATATAATTAATTATTTACAGAATAAGATGGAGGGGTATTTTTGGGAGAGAAGGCCTGAATTGGGCTCTTGAAGTGAAGTCTTGCTCCACCTGTGTTCGAACCTTGGTGGAAGCAATGAATTAAAGTGATTTTTATTTAAGCAATTGAATTAATTACTAATTATTATCCATTACCTTATTTAAAATAAAATAAAAATCATATTTTTATCGAATAAACAAAGCCTTATTTACTAAGTCCCAAAACTAAACTCCTAAGCCTCCTACAACTCCCACTCTCTCACGTTTATCTCTGCACTCTCATGCTCAATCTCTCTTATTCTTTCTCACTTATTTTATATTCCAAAATATGATACAAAATCATAAAAATAAACCAATTTCTTGATACATTAAGAACTCACACGAAATCACAATAAAACAAACGTTAATCGCACACTAAGCAAAGGGAGGTTGTCATTCTAGTGCAGTTGATATTAAGGAGGATTAGACGTGTTCTTGGACGTAGTTTTTGGGCATAAATTCAAGAGTTTAATGTCAAAAAGGTATAGGTTCTCTTATCTCTTGGTCCCTTTCCCAAGAGACCCTTAATGTTCAGAATATTCATTTAGAAAACTAGGATTATTCCCCGTTGCATGTCCGTGTCACTAGCTCCCATTGAATCATATGTTGGTTATGTTTGCTGGTAGAAAACTAGGACCTAAAAGTGTTTTCGTGACTATTATGTGTTTATATGTATGTTTGGAATTATGTGACTTATGTTGATGTTTCCGAAAATGTAACTATGTGTGTATGTGTGTGTTGCCGTGGCTATTGTTCATGGTTTACGACATGAAATGGCATGATAGTTCTTTATATTTCATGTACACATGTTGATGTAAATGTGATGTTCATATGAGTTTAAATGTTGCTGATTTGAGGGATAATGACTTGGCTAAAGGAATACATGAAGACGCACCTAAAACGTTCTAAATGCACTACGAAATTCCCCTAAGAACTAAGGTGTAACTTGATGAAAGGATGCTGAAAAATTAAAAGAAAATTTCCAGCTTCTGTTGATGAATTTCGGTCAGAAAAGAGGGTTCAACAGGTTGAAAAAAATGAGGTCATGGATTATTGTGCCCGTGACCTCACCATGTTAAAAATCATTAAAATAAAGAAGTAAAAAGAAATGTTGTTAAGTGGGATTCGAGCCCACCACCTCCCTATAAAATTTAAGGAAGAGTAAAAGAGAAAAAAATATGAGCGTGGTAATCGAACCCACGACGTCTAGTTAGTGAAAAAGAGTAAAGCAAATGAAAGAAAAGAAATGTGAGGCATGGGAGTCGAACCCATGATCTCTAGGAAGTGAAGGAGAGTCAAAGCAAATGAAAGAAAAGAGATGTGAGGCGTGGAATCGAACCCAGACCTCCTAGGAAAATTTAAGGAGAAAAATTAAAAGAAATCAAAGAGGGGTTTTGTGGGTTCAAACCCACAACTTCTCGGCCAAAGGAGAGCAATTTAAAGACAATGAAGACTAAAAGTAAATAAGGTTGTGGGGGTTCGATCCCACATACTCTTAGTTCCATTAAGCGAAAACTGAAGAGAGAAATTAAGGGGAAAACAAAATGAAGGTTTTGGGGATTGAACTTGGGTCCCCAAGTTGTATGGATCAAACCAAAATGAATAAAAAAATGTAAGTGTTGTTCAAGGGTTTTAATAACCGGGTTCCGTTTCCCAAATTTTTTATTGATACATACGTCATACGTGAATTAAATGTTCAAGAATAATGATGCCTACTTAGATCGAAATTGAGATCTTGGCATTAATACAAGATGCATAAGTCTTGTACCACATAATCTTAGGAAGATATAAATCTCTTAAACGAAATACAAATGAAGCCTCATGGCTTGTATGTATAGAACCATAAGTCTAACATACGTTTAAAAAAATTAAATGAACATAGATGTATGTAATCAAATGATGTAACCCTAGAAGGGTTAATAGTGTAAAACACACTAAATGGCCAAGTGCATTGGCATATGATGAAAATAAAATTATGTCATTAAATAATGAAACCCTAGAAGGGTTAAGTAAGAGTGTGAAACACACAAATGGCCAAGTACATTGGCATATGATGAATTGAACATTCACGTAAAAAGGGGTGAATAATTATGAAGAATAATTCTACTAATGTTAATGAATGTGGTGACATCATGATATGAAGCTAATGTAAAAGATGAGATCAATCTCAAATGAGCCTAAGTAAATTTTACAAAACGTAGTCACCTATTAGAGTGTAAAGTTAATGAAGAGACCAATCTCTATGAACAGTCTAATGAAACTATTGATGATATTATACTTAATACTAATTATGAGATGAGAAATCATCTATTGCGATATGATGTCCTCATACTAGAAGCCAACTTCCGTGACGTATTAGTTGAATGTAATGGAACTTTATACTGAGCAACAATAGACTACCTATGAGCGGTGATGCCTTCTTTCGGGAAGGGCGGAGGTTCACGTAAATCTCATAAGATGAGACTGTTTGGCATGCCGGGTATGTGTATCTTTATATCTCCTAGTCTTCGAACCTATACATCCAATATAGGTATCTAGCGAGGTTCAGTTCTCATGTATGCTAGTATGTTTTGGGTCTTTGGACGGTGATTCCACTTCTTTTAGGTGTGGGGTTTCATGACACTGGATTTCATGATTCTCACATGATCTATGTTTGATAAAGTTAAAGTTCCCAATGAATGAAAGAATGAGGCCAACCTCAAATGATGTACATAATGAAATGAATGGTACCAAAGGTGTTAGGGAAGTATGATCAAGAGGTGACTTAGACTCAAGCAATGACATTAGGTCATTCTTGGTAATTGCACAGCGAACCCGATGAAAGTGTTAAACTACATCCTAGGTATAGCTGGTGTTTGCACTAGCCTATTAACGAAATGAAATGAAGTACATATGAATGAATGAAGCAGACCCTATGTTTGCTAATGTAGACTCCATAGTTGAGGTCCCATATAATGAGAACTCATTTTTGGGAAGTCTTAATGTCGAGTCCATGATTCCAAGGTCTCATGGCATATGAATAAACGATATGAACAACGTTATGTTGTATATGAATTATGATATGTTGTGTACGCTGTTGTGTGTTGTGTGCAAACTGCTAAGTATGATGGTGCATGTCATGGCATATAATTCCTAATCAAAATTTTGAAATTTCACTATTTTTCCTAATATCATTTCGGCAAGTCCAGTAACTTGACCTTCTATAATCATGTTTCTAGGAAAGAGATATTTTTACTCATGCATGCCCTTGGTGTGTGCTTGCATATACCCATACTTAGTACCAGTGTGTACTAACCTTATACAACTCTAAACTTTTGGGTACAGGAACAGGTGAACGCTAGAGCTACAGGATAAACGCTGCCGCTATCTGGATGTCGAGTATTCATCCGGACATGGTAGACACTCATGCTTTCAAGGATGCTTTCCCATTTACATTCTAACGTAGTTTTAGGATTGAGCTAGTGGATTATGTTCCACTAGAGTTTCTTTCCCATTTTTGTTCAGACATTGTATGGGTGCCATTTTGGCAAATATAATTTTATCGTTATAATAAACTGCTTCTTTCATTTGATGATCTTATTGTTAGATGGTTGATCGTGAACAATTATATATGTAATAGAATGTTTAGTAAGCATGTTAGGAAACAAAAAATTTTAAATTTCCCGCTAAAATTAACCTAGATGAAGTAAGAATGACGTATGTAGGCTTGTTTGCGACCTTTGAGAGGTCAACGATGCGGGTCTCGTCTGAGGTCTGGATTTCGATCGTGACAGTTTTCACCCTAATATTTCCTAATTTTTTTAAGGGTTTATTAAGGGTAAACCAAACCCTTAATTTAGTTGTAGAATAGTTTAATACACTTAGGGCTTGGGAGAAAAGAGAAGAGAAGCAAAAGATCAAGAATATTTCAAGAACACTAAGGTTTCGCAAGTAGAATTCGTCGGATGTGATCCCTATCGAGGTGTGTGAGATATTTCAGTGTTGGGTTCGTTCGCCCACACACAAGCATGTTTAATTTAGTGAGTTTTGAATAGATTGAATAATGATCATTGATGTTCTTAATGAACAACTGTTTTACTAGTCTAAACTATTGGGTATGGAGATATTTAGTGATACTATGTGTTTGGGGAAGGATATAAGGAATTTTAGAAGGTTTAGAGTTGAAAATCAGAGAAAAAAAGTCAAGAAATCTCGTCTGACAGACCCTGGGATGCCGCACCTCAAGAGCCCCTCGAAGCAGCTCTGTTTGACGGGCCCTAGCGCGCCGCGCCAGCCAGAGTGTCTCTGCAAAAATCAGTTTGTCAATCTTTGGCGCTCCGCGCCTCTCAGAGCGCTAAGCTCATCTAAAGACCCCATTCTTTCATTATCTTTTTGTACTAGTTCCTACGTGATGTACCCACATTTATTGGTTGATTCCAATACTTTAAAGTACATCTAAACATAATGAAATCATCAATAATCATGAGATTATGATCCTTGAATCCATAATCACATTCAAGGAAAGTCAAAATCAGAGTCAAAGAAGTTAAGAGTCGAGTCTAAAGGCTAAAAAGCTAGTCAAAGTAAGTTTGGAATGTTCTAAGTCTTTAACGAAAATTTTTAACTTTGTTTTAAACTTCAAGTTACAAGTTAAGAAATATTAAAGAGTTAAGATCTTTCTCAAAAGTTATAAGGGGACTAAGTAATCCCTAAGAGTTACAAATGTTTTTACACTTGAACAGGTAAAGAGCCTTCGAGAATGTTTTTAGACAAAAGCAATAAAATTATAAAATGAAGAAAGTATGGAAACTATGATTTTCTAGAGAGCTTTTAAATATATGTTTTAAGTACTACTCTCAAATCAAAGAATCAATATATTTTGAACATATAAGAGCAATTTATTCTGGGAGTAGTATTGAGCGTCGATATGGGGATGCGAGTTTTACATTAACTCAACTCTCCATAAATACCATGTATCCATCATGGGTAGAGGAGGATCATACTTTTTAGATGAACCCTTTAAACAGAATACTAGTGGATCCATTAGGCATTTCAGGTCCTATACTCTTGCAAGATTAGGATGGCAAGGCCACGTGGGCCGAGTAACGTTGTATCATCACTACAGATCTTAAGTGTTTGTTGTCAGTTAGAGAAACTTCAACAGAAGTTCTTTTATTTTTATATACATTAGTTATCGATATTCTTACATACATCTCAAAGATTTATTGTATCCATATATACATTCAGAGTTTGCAACATGTTTTAAGTCAGCCCTTTTTTTGTTGCATTTACTTTTAAATTGCATTGTATTGAAATGAGTAGTTATTCATGAGTTTAACAGAGTCAAGATAAATGTTCTTTCTTACTTCTTTCAAGGTTAAGTGTAGTTTTAGCATTCCAACTAGAATACTCGTACTTTAAATATACTAATGTCAGTTTTCCTGAATCATAATACGATGCAGATGCATGTTACTAGGATCATCATTTGTCGCATCGTTGGTCCAGTGAGAAGCTCAGAGTCAGTTGTTGAGCGTCCCTTCATTCCGGAGGACATATTAACTTTTAGCTAATTATTTAGTATTTAGTTGTTAGGATGATTGGGGGTCCTTTCCCACATCCATCTTTAGGTTAGAGGCATCATAGAGAAATAATTTAGTTTTTTTTAGTCTTTCCTTTCACTTGTAATTGACAAAGACTTAGGTTTCCAATTTGGATAAGTACTTTCCTTAAAGTTATTTCTTGATATTATATCTTGTGTTAAGTCTTCTTATAAGTTAAGTAAGCATGTCTAAGGGTATGCTCAAATCTAGAAAGGTCATTGGGTTCTGACCACGCCCAGGGTGTAGACCCGCGGCGTGACAAAATCTACTTTTAAGCCTACCTTTTTTTTATCAATGGCACTATGGTCATGATTAATTTAACGGACTTGGAGAATAAAGGACGCTAGTCCAAACCATCAAGGACCAGAGATACTAGGTAGCTAAAATAAATTAATTACCTATCTTGCAAGAGCGAACCAAAAGGACACACAAAAAAGAAATCTGGGTAATCAATAGTGGACGCTCTAGAAACATATACGGAAAGAAATAAAACATATAAACATTGAATGATTTAAATGGAGGATATGTACAATTCACAGATAATGCAAAAGAAGAAGTACTTGTAGTTGGATCTATAACGAACAACTCATCATGTATACCACCTCGAAAAGTGTAATATTGAGAAATAGAAAAAGTAGTTTAACACAGAGTCAGTGGTCTATGGATTGACCTATGGACGGTAGGAAGAGAATAGTAGAAGTGTATTTGAGTTTTTAGAATATTATGTTTATAAGGTTAGTCCTACGAATGAATAGGAGGAACCATAAGAAATCGGGAGAGTCGTAAATGGGTTCGTAGCTGTAATCCATACTTAGTATAATTGTTGGGTTGAAAAAGAGGTCAACAAAATGTTAAAAGGTTGATGTTCCATGGAATTATGTCCTAGAAAGTTGGCCAATTTTAAGACAGTAACTCTACCTACTAGTATGATTTGTAGATAACTCTATAGTCCGTATGTCCAAACGGTAGGGTTCTCCGAAAGTCATTTATTAAGGATATTTTGGGTATTTTCCTATGCATTTAATTCCTATACTATGACATTTTTACTCTAATTTTTAGTTCTTATAATTATTCTTCTATTCCTAAATCAACCCTTCCTCTCCCAATTCACGTCCACATAAATAATCTCAGAATTATCTCAAGCATCAACGAAGATACATCTCTATTTAACCTCCATTACTTTTGGTTTTTGATCATCAAGGTATGTAGGGTTTTCATTATTGGATTTTATTCATCCAACGGTCCCAAAGATGTCTAGGTTCATAATATAATTTCTCCTGAATGAACTTCATGTTTCTTGGTTGATGTTGACTTAATATACAGTTTCTTTCTATCAATCTGTCTGTCAGTCTGTATCTTTGCCTATCTATCTATCTATCTATCTGTCTATCTGTCTATCTATCCATCTATCCATCTATCCATCTATCTATCTATCTATATATCTATCTATCTATCTATCTATCTATCTATCTATCTATCTATCTATCTATCTATCTATCTATCTATCTATCTATCTATCTATCTATCTATCTATCTATCTATCTATCTATCTATCTATCTATCTATCTATCTATCTATCTATCTATCTATCTATCTATCTATCTATCTATCTATCTATCTATCTATCTATCTATCTATCTATCTATCTATCTATCTATCTATCTATCTATCTATCTATCTATCTATCTATCTATCTATCTATCTATCTATCTATCTATCTATCTATCTATCTATCTATCTATCTATCTATCTATCTATCTATCTATCTATCTATCTATCTATCTATCTATCTATCTATCTATCTATCTATCTATCTATCTATCTATCTATCTATCT
>NC_028646.1:51092507-51114404 GCF_001406875.1 Solanum pennellii | reverse complement strand
ATCCATCTATCTATCTATCTATCCATCCATCCATCCATCCATCCATCCATCCATCCATCCATCCATCCAACCATCCATCTATCCATCTATCCATCTATCCATCTATCTATCCAGCTATCCATCTATCCATCTATCCATCTGTCCATCTGTCCATCTGTCCATCTGTCTATCTGTCTATCTCTCTATCTCTCTACCTGTCTACCTGTCTACCTGTCTACCTGTCTACCTGTCTATCTGTCTATCTGTCTATCTGTCTATCTGTCTATCTGTCTATCTGTCTATCTGTCTATCTGTCTATCTGTCTATCTGTCTATCTGTCTATCTGTCTATCTATCTATCTATCTATCTATCTATCTATCTATCTATCTATCTATCTATCGATCGATCCATCCATCCATCCATCCATCCATCCACCCATCCATCCATCAATCCATCAATCCATCCATGTATCCATCCATCCATCTATCTATGCAGCCATATATCCATAAATTCATCTATCTATCTATCCATCTATCTATCTACCAATCTATCAATCTATCTATCTATCTACCCATCTTTCTATCTATCTTTTTGCTATTGTTGCTGCTGTTGTTGTTGTTGTTGTTGTTGTTGTTGTTGTTGTTGTTGCTGATGTTTTTTGCTATTGTTGTTGTTATTGTTATTGTTGCAATTTTAGCTGTTGTTGTTACTGCTTTTGTTGTTCTCGTTGTCATTGTTGCTGCTGTTAATGTTGTTAGTCTCTTTGTTGTTGTTGTTGCTGTTGTTGTTGTTGTTGTCACGCCCCGAGCTACCGTTGAGACGCGGACATAGAACCTATGACCACAAGTGATCCCAAGCTAACATGCTAGCATGATCATGAGCATACTAAAGATAATAAACTATTGCGGAAGCTAAATCATACTTAAAATGAAAAGATGGGGAATACCCATATTCTATAACTGAGATATTTAAAAAAATGAGTTTAATACAAAATAAATATTAAATCAATACTAAGCTGAATCTAACTATATCTGAAAATAGACTCCAAACTAGACTAGAAATATTGGGACAAGCCCCAGCTAAATCTAGAAAAAACTAAACTAAATGACTAAAGACTGAAATGAAACTCATGACTGTTGTCCTCAGAGAATGAGGACTCACCACTGAAGTTACTGAACTGGAGATTGGGAAATCGGTCTATGTGTGATCTGGATGCTGAGAACCTGAACCTATATCACGAGAAGATGTAGGGCACGTATGCGTCATTACATGAAAGGTATTGAGCATGTAGGATAGAGTATAGCTGAAATAAAACATAACTAAACAAGCACAAAAACAAATATAATAATCTGAATGTGATGTGTTGATTTCTGAGCTAACTGGATGCAATGACCAATTTATAAACTGCTGAAGCTGAATATTCAATATACTGATAAATGGTCAATGCACAGAGTCTAACTGATCTGTGGGAGCTACTAATAATCTATAATAAAACCACATGAGCTAAAAGTGGAGTCTGATCTATACGCCCCATCGAGAGGACCCAATATACCCTGCAAGAGGTAGAAAGGCATGATGGCGTGATCACTAGACGGATTTCCCACAGAGGGGACTTAAAACCTACTCGGCTAGTAGTTCTTGGACTATTGGGTACGCTAAACCCTAGTCCAACTCGGTATGATGCTACTCCCAATGAATTCTGTAAACTAACATATTATATCTAAATTTCTGTAAAATGGGATAGCTCGAAACTGAACATGCAAACTGAGAATGCAACAATTAATCTAGTAAAAATGCATTTATAACTGAGGCATGTATATCTGAATTGTCTTAAATATATGACCTAGCATGTGTAATTCAAGAACTAAAGAAATACAAAGCTAGGGTTCTGAAATTCATGCGATTATCTAAATAATAACATGATAATCTGATTTGGAACATATATTTAATAAATTAATGAAGTTATATCAAAGTTCTAAAAACCCTATGTTTAATCATGGTAAGAGAATCAAGAGATGACTGAGACTAAGGACCTAACGGGTGAAAGGAACCCACTAGTGAAATCCCACATACCTTGTGATGAAATCCACGGAAAAATACTTAAGTTTCGGGGCTAGAAATGCTGGAGCTTATGGCGTTCTTGAACAAGGGTTCTTGAGCTTTTTCCTCCTCTCTTGCTTCTAATTTTCTATGTTATGATTTAATAATTTGACTTGGATATGTTTTAATTATGTTTGTAGGCTTAAACTGACTAAAATCTGATTATATAGGGTCAAAACGATGTAACTTTGGGTTTAAACAGAGTGGGAAAGGTCAAAAAGACCCCTGGGAAGGTTGTTGTCGGGCCTCACGACGGCCAGGACTGGCGGTCCGTCATCCGCCTGACGCCCCATCGTTGGGTCCGTCATGAGGGCCTGTTCGACAGGCCTTTACTAAAATGGGCATAACATTTTACTCGAAGGTCTGACTTTAGCAAGGTCAGTGGGTATGGAAAGATAATTCAATTATCTATATGTGGGTTGGTCATGGGAGAACTAATTAATGTTTTGCTAATATTTATGATCATTTTAAAATGAACCAAATGCATCTACCCTTAACTGGCTAGATATTTTCCACCTACGGACCGTAGGTCCACCTGCGGACCATGCTGGTCATCCATAGCTCTTGTTAGAGAGTAGTTGAAAGGAGTCTTGATCGACGGTCATGGACTACAGACCGTCGTTTGACCTACGGACCATAAGTTCGTCCGTCGTCCAAGACTTAACCAATTTTTTCTATGCTGAAATTTCTGGGAGTTTCTAATCCCATCGACGGTTGTGTAGGACGGACCGTGGTTCAGGCTACGGTCCATCGATGCCACCGTTGGTAGCACCTGCAGATTCTGAAAAACTAATTTTTGGTCTGTTTTGGCTACGTGGTGTTACATTATCCCCCTTGCGAACATTCTTCCTCGAATGAAGCCTAAACTAGCTGAAATAGAGGGAGAGAGATGCAAACCCCACTACTAAACACTGAGAAGTGAGTTCTAACTGAATTTAGTTCTGAGTACATGCAATTACACTAAAAAGGAAAGTATAAACTGAAGGAACATGATTCTAACACTGAATTTACGCATGAATGATTGTAAAACTAAAGATGAACTATTACCTCAAGCTTCAGTGGAATTGTAAGGAAAAATGTAATGATACTTGCCTTTCATGGCTGCTTCTGTTTCTCAAGTAGCTCCTTCTACGGACTGACTCCTCCACAAAACATTGACTGAAGCGACATCTTTGTTTCTCAACCTTCTAACCCGGCGGTAAAGAATCTCAACTGGTATTTCCTCATAAGAAAGACTATCTTTCACAGCAACACTCTCTAATAGCCCTATAAAGGCTGGGTCATCCACGCACTTCTTCAAGAGTGAGATGTGGAAGACCGGACGCACTGCTGCTAATTTTGCTGGCAACTCTAACTCATATACCACCTTGCCAATCCTATTCAAGATCTTGTAAGGTCCAACATATCTAGGACTAAGCTTCCATTTCTTTCCATATCTCATCACCCCTTTCATAGGTGAGACTTTCAGAAAAACCCAATCATCAACTTAGAACTCTAGTTCCCTTCTCCCTACATCTGCATACGATTTCAAACGACTTTGGGCTGTCTTATGTCTATCTCTAATGAGTAGAAATTTCTCCATAGCATAAAGGACTGAATCTGGCCCTATCAAAGCTTCTTCACCTACTTTAAACCAACCAACATGAGATCTACATCTACGCCCATATAAAGCCTCATAAGGGGGCATCTAAATGCTTCAATTCTAGCTATTATTGTACGCAAACTCAATAAGAGCAAGGTTATTATCCCAACTACCTTTGAAATCGATCACACAAGCTCTCAACATATCCTCTATGGTCTTAATGGTACATTGTGCCAGCCCATCCGTCTGTAAATGAAATGTTGTACTTAGGTTAACTTGAGTAGCGAGACCTTTTTGAAATGACTTCCACAAATAAGGGGTAAACTGAGGACCTCTATCTGAGATAATAGACAAAGGAACCCCATGCAAGCTCACAATTTAAGTAATGTAAAGCTTGGCATAGTCCTCTGCCGAATATGTAGTCTTGACCGCAAAAAAGCGAGAAGACTTAGTCATCATATCAACTATCACCCCAATTGAGTCATGCTGTCTGCGAGTACGAGGTAACCCTGTGATGAAATCGATATTGATCACATCCCACTTCCAAGTCGGAATATCGATCTCTTGAGTCATACCTCCTTGTTTCTGATGTTCTACCTTGACTTGCTGGCGATTGGGGCACTTACTCACAAAGTCTTCTATATCCCTCTTCATGCCATTCCACCTAAAGACTTACCGCAGATCGCACTACATCTTAGTGGCACCTGGATGAATAGAATAGCTGGAGTTATGAGCTTCTGCAAGAATATGCTGCCTCTACTCTCCCAAATAAGGAACACACAATCTACCTGGGTAGCTTGGTACACAATCTTCCCCTTGGGAGAAAACCTCCACTCTCATATTGTTGAATACACCCTTTAGTTAAAGTAAGATTGGATCACTCTATTGGTTTTCCTTAAACTCCACTACCAAAGACGATTCATCCCCATTCTAAACTATTACACCGTTGTATGATATGATACAACTCTGTCTGATATGCTCATAAGGCGAACTCCCAAGCGAGCAAGCCTGTGAACATCCTTCACTAGCTCCTTTCTTTTTTCCTCGACATGGGCTACACTAACCATAGATCATTTACTAAGAGCATTGTCCACTACATTCTTCTTTGCAGGCTGATAATGCACACTCATATCATAATCCTTAAGGAACTCAAGCCATCTCCTCTGGCGAAGATTCAACTCTTTCTAGGTGAACGCATACTGAAGGCTCTTATGATCGGTGAACACATCTATATGAACACCATAAAAGTAGTGTCTCCATCTTGAGTGCCAACACCACTGCTGCAAGCTCGAGGTCATGAGTTGGATAGTTCTTCTCATGCACCTTAAGATATCTAGAGGCATAAGATATAACCTTATCTCTTTGCATCAAAACACAACCAAGGCCAACACTGGATGCATCGCAATAGAAAACATAACCATCTGAACCCTCTTGTACAGTCAAGATAGGAGTTGTAGTAAATCTAGTTTTCAATTCTGCGAAGCTTTTCTCACAATCATCTAACCATTGGAACTTGACAATCTTCTGAGTCAACCTAGTCAATGGTGAGTCTATGGATGAAATCCTTCCAGGAACCTTCTGTAATAACCTGATAGACCTAAGAAACTTCTAATATCTGTAGCAGAGGTAGGTCTAATCCATTATTTCATTGCTTCTATCTTTTGTGAATCTATATGGATCCCTTCGCTCGATACAATGTGACCAAGTAAAGCAACGTATTGCAACCAAAACTCACATTTACTAATCTTAGCGAATATTTGGCAACCTTAGAGAGTCTGCAGAACAACTCTCAAATTACTTGAATGTTCTTCCTCACTCCTAGAGTAAATGAGTATATCATCAATGAAGATGATTACGAACAAGTCTAAGGACTTTTGAACACTCTGTTCATCAAATCCATGACTGTTGCACGAGCATTGGTTAGTCCAAACGACATAACTACAAATTCATAATAACCATACTGAGTTCGTAAGGTTTTTTTTTCAGAATTTCACTATCTTTGACACTGAGCTAATGATAACCCAATCTGAGGTCTATATTTGAGAAATGACTAGCACCCTGAAGTTGGTCAAACAAGTCATCATTCCTGGGGATGGGATACTTATTCTTGATTGTGACCTTGTTCAACTGTCTATAGTTAATGCACATTCTGAGAGAACCATCTTTCTTGTTTACGAACAATACTGGTGCACCCCATGGTGAAATAATAGGTCTGATGAAATACTTATCTAGAAGGTCTTTCAATTGATCTTTCAATTACTTAAGCTCTACTAGAGCCATTATGTATGGACAAAAAGAAATAGGGTGGGTATCTGGAAGGATGTCAATTCAAAAGTCAATTTCTCTTTAGGGAGGAAATCCGGGAAGATCTTTTGGAAATACTTCTGGAAATTCACAGACTACAGGAAGTGACTCAAGAGATGGGGTTTCACGGCTAGATTCCTTAACACGAACTAGATGATAGAGATAACCCTTAGATATCATCTTTCTGGCCTTAAAGTAAGAAATAAATCGACCCATAGGCGCTAGGCTACTACCCTTCCATTCTAAGATTGGTTCGTTTGGAAACTGAAAACGAACAATCCTAGTTCTACATTGACTGAGGCATAACATGAGTGTAACCAATCCAAGCTTATAATGACATCGAAGTCTACGATATCTAACTCTACTAGATCTGCTAAGGTGACTTTCTGAGAGACAATGACAGGGCAATTTTTGTATACCCATCTAGCTATAGCTGGGTCACCGACTGGAGTAGAGACTTACAAAAGTTCAGAGAGAGTTTCTGCAATTATATTGAATTGGACATCTATAATGAGTTACAAAAGGAAAAGTCATCTCTTTTGTCTTTCCACGTAGTGAACCATATGTGAGTCACATCCTTGAGTTTGTAGGATTCCAATCTCACCTATCACTACCAGTTACTGATATCACACAAATTATTTTCTTGCCTTCATCAATGAACTTTTGTGGGTCCTTACCAACATGCGACCATAAAACTTAGACGGATTCATCCTAACAAAATCACAAACTCTGGCTGCCATTGATCGATCAATTCTATTAGTAGGAACTAAAACCTGCTGATTATTCTGGTTGGTCATACTCTTGGCCAAAATTTGAATTGGCTTTCTGAAATTCTGCATTTGAACTTTTTTATATGGTTCTAGAGGAACTGTGTTAGCATTACGTGCATTAGTTTTCATGCTTAATCTCTACGAGAAGGCATTATCTTAAGCGCTCAAGATCTATTTAGAATGGAAATAAATCATACCTTATGCACGATAAGAGTAACAAGAAGTCGAAGTTTTTCCTAAAACACATCATAGCCTCCCTCTCATTAGATGTGGTGAACTTCACACCCATGAAAAGAACTCTACTTGGTGCAGCTTTTTCACACATCCTAGGACTCTTGAACCTAGTGCTCTGATACCTTGTTTTGACACGCCACGAGCTACCCCCGAGACGGACACGGAACCTAGGACCAGAAGTGATCCCAAGCTAACCATGGTGGCATAATCCTGAGCATACTAAAGATAATAAACTTTTGCAGAATCTAAATCATACTTAAAATGAAAAGATAGGGAATACCCATATTCTATAACTGAGATATTTGAAAACTATGAGTTTAATACAAAAGAAATATTAACTAAATACTAAGCTGAATCTAACTATGTCTGAAAATAGCCTCTAAACTAGACAAGAAATACTGGGACAAGCCCCAGCTTAATCTAGTAAAAACTAAAAATAAATGACTAAAGACTTAAATGAAACTCATGACTGTTTGTCCTCGGAGAGTGAGGATTCACCAGTGAATTTGCTGAACTGGAGATCGGGAAATCGATCTATGTGTGATCTGGATTCTAAGAACCTAAACCTACATCACGAGAGATGTAGCGCATGTATGCGTCAGTACTTGAAAGATACTGAGCATGTAGGATAGAGTAATGCTGAAATAAAACATAACTGAACAAGCACAAAAACAAGTATTATAATGTGAACGTGATGTGCTGATTTCTGAGCTAACTAGATGCAATATCCAATTTATAACATGCTGAAACTTAATATTGAGTATACTGATAAATGGTCAATGCAGAGAGTCTGAAAGAACTATGGTCGCTACTAATAATCGATAATAAAACCACATGATATAAATGTTGAGTCCGATGTATACGCCCTATCGAGAGGACCCAATATACCCTGCCAAAGGTATAAAGGCATGCTGACGTGATCACTAAACTGATTGCCCACAGAGGGGACCTACAACCTACTCAACTAGTAGCTCTGGGACTATTGGGTACGCTAAACCCTAGTCCAATTCCGTATTATGCTACTCCCAATGAATTCTGTAAATTAATAATTATATTTGAATTTTGGTACATATTGGATAGCTCAAAACTGAACATACAAACAGAGAATGCAACAAATAATCTGGTAATTATGCATTTATAACTGAGGAATGTATATCTGAAGTGTCTGAAATATATGACCTAGCATGTGTAATTCATGAACTAAAGAAATACAAAGCTAGGGTTCAGAAATTCATGCGATAATCTGAATAATAACATTATAATCTTATTGGAACATATATTTTATAGATTCATGAAGTTATATCAAAGTTCTAAAAACCCTAGGTTCAATCATGATAAGAGAATCAAGAATCTGACTTAAAACTAGTGTCGAATGGGTGAAAGGAACCCACTAGTGAAATTCCACATGCCTGGTGATGAAATCCACGGAAAAATAGTTAAGTTTTGGGGCTGGAACAGCTGGAGCTTGTGGAGTTCTTGAACTAGGGTTCTTGACCTTTTTTTCTCCTCTCTTGCTTCTAATTTTCTATGTTTGATTTAATGATTTGAGTTGGATATGTTTTAATTATGTTTCTAGGCTTAAGCTGACTAAAATCGGATGATTTGGGGTCAAAATGACGTAACTTAGGGTTTAAACGGAGTGTGAAACGTCAAAAAGACCCCTGGGAAAGTTCTTTTCGGGCCTCACGACGGCCTGGACTGACGGTCCATCGTGGGCTCGATGCCCCGTCGTTGGGTCCGTCGTGAGGGCCTGTTCAAGAGGCCTTTACTAAAATGGGCATAACTTTTTACTCGGAGGTCTGATTTTAGAATGATTGGTGGGTATGGAAAGATAATTCAATTATCTATATGTGTGTGGGTCATGAAAGACCTATTAATTTTATGGTAAGAGTTATAATCATTTTAATTTGAAAGACCTATTGTTGTTGTTGCTATTGTTGTTGTTGGTGGTGGTGGTGGTGAATGTGTTTTAGTTGTTTGTGTTGGCGTCATTGCTGTTATTGTTAGTGCTGTTGTTGCTCTTGTTTTTGTTATTTTTTGTTGTTAGTGTTGTCGTTATTGTTGCTGCTGTTGTTCATGCAATTTTGTTGTTGTTGTTGTTGTTATTGTTGTTGTTGTTGATGTTGTTGTTGTTATTGCTGGTGTTGTTGTTGTTCTTGTTGTTGTTGTTGTTACTATTGGTTTATTGTTGTTATTGCTGTTATTGTTGTTGTTGCTATTGGTGTTGTGTTTGTTGTTGTTGCTATTGGTGTTGTGGTGGTGGTTGATGTTATTATTGTTCTTGTTGTTGTTGTTGTTGTTGTTGTTTGTATTGATGTTGCTGTTGTTGTTGTTGCTATTGTTGTTGTTGTTGTTGTTGCTGTTGTTGTTGTTGTTGTTGCTGCTATTACTATAGCTGCTGTTATTATTGTTGTTGTTGTTGGTGGTGGTGGTAGTGGTGTTGTGGTTGTTGTTGTTGCTGTTGCTATTTTTGTTATTGTTGAAGCTGTTGCTATTGTTGTTGTTGTTATTGTTAATGCTGTTGTTGTAGTTGTTGTTGTTGTTGTTGTTGTTGTTCTTGTTCTTGTTCTTGTTCTTGTTCTTGTTATTGTTGTTGTTATTGCTGTTGTTGTTGCTGCTGTTGTTTTTGCGGTTATTGCGGTTGCTGTTGTTGTTATTGTTGTTGTTATTGTTGTTTTTGATGATGTTGTTGTTGTTGTTGGTGTTGTTATTGTTTTTGTTGTTGTTACTGTTATTGTTGTTGCGGTAGTTGCTGCTGCTTTTGTTGGTGTTGTTGGTGTTGTTGTTGTGGTTGTTGTTGTTGTTGTTGATAGTTTTATGGTTGTTGCTGTTGTTGTTTTTGTTGTATTTGTTTTTTATGTTATTGTTGTTGTTGTTGTTTTGTTGATTGTTGATACTATTGTTGTTCTATTGTTGTTGTTGCTTTTATTGTTGTTGCTATTGTTGCTTTTGTTGCTGCTGCTATTATTATTGTTGGTTTTGCTGCTATTGTTGTTGGTTTTTTTTTGTTGTTGTTGATGTTGTTGTTGGTGTTGTTTTTGTTGCTGTTGTTGCTATTCTTGTTGCTACTGTTGTTGTTGGTGCTGTTGTTGTTGTTGCTACGGCTGATGTTTTTATTTGTGTTATTTTTGTTGTTGTTGTTGTTGCAGTTATTGCAGCTGTTTTAATTATTGTTGTTGTTGATGTAGTTTTTGGTGTGTTTTTGTTGTTGTTTTTGTTGTTATTGGTGATGTTGTTGATGTTGTTGCTGCTGTTGTTGTTGCTGCTATTGTTGTTGTTGTTGCTGCTAAAGTTGTTGTTGCTGGTGTTTGTATCGTCTTTTGATGCTATTGTTCTTATTGTTGTTATTGTTGTTCTTGTTGCTATTGTTGTTGTTGTTGTTGCTTTTGTTGTTTTTGTTGTTATTTTGGTTACTCCTATTGTTTTTGTTGTTATTATTTTTTTGGTTGGTTGTTGTTTTTGTTATTGTTGATGTTGTTGTTGTTGTTTTTGTTGCTAATGTTGTTGTTAATGTTGTTGTTTTTGTTGTAGTTGTTGTTGCTACTGTTGTTGTTGTTTTTGTTGCTGTGTTGTTATTGTTGTTGTTGTTATTATTGCTGTTGTTGTTGCTATTGTTGTTGTTGCTGGTATCACTACACCATTTTCGGCCTACAGCAACACCACATAAGTGTAGCCTAAACTAGCAAAAAGTGTGGCCTTTGAGAAAAGGCTATACTTTTGGACATTCAGCAACACTTTTTAGGGGCTGCCCAAAAGAAGCGTAACCTTTGACATTAGGCAACACTTTTTAAATGTTGCCATCTTTGGCAACACTTATAAAGCGTAGCCAAATAGGTATAAGGGCACGCTTTGAAGACGTGCATTAGCAACACCTATTTTTTGTTAGACTATGCTTAAAAGCGTTGCCTTTTCAGATTTATTGGTCACACTTAAAAAGTGTTGCCTTTTATTGGTCATCTATTGCAACATATATAAAGTGTAACTTTATATCTCATCTATTGCAACACTTATAAGGTGTTACTTTATATGTCAGCTATAGCAACACTTATAAATTGTTACTTTATATCTCATCTATAGAAACACTTATAAAGTGTTGACTTTATATCTCATCTAGAGCAACACTTACAAAGTGTAACTTTATATCTACCTAAAGCAACACTTACAAAGTGTAACTTCAACATTTATAAGCCTACATGTTGCACAAATATATATATAATATATTTACATACATACAAGTGACCTAAAACACAAAATGAACTAATTAATCATTAAATTGAAGCTAAATATTTCAAATAAACTTCGAGAAATATTTCATGTACAACCAAAACATAGAAAGTGATTGCTTAAAGATCTCTAATATCAACAAGTTCCAAAAACCCAAAAGTGTCATTCAACCGTATATGACAGCAATACAAAAATTCAAATTCAATTACCTGCATTTTCCTGCACATTTAAAATAAAATTATAAGTTTGTGAATTAATTGTGGAAGTGCATAATTAGAGAGAATTCACTATAAGACAACCAATCCAAATCTAAATACAATTTCAACGTAAAAATTACACATTATAAGGACTACAACATTTGTGCAGTCTTCTGTTGTTGGCTCTAATAAATTTAACTTCAAAAGTTTAATTTATGCAGTCTTCTGTTGTAAACTTCAATGTAAAAATTACACACAAGTAGTTCAAACAAACCAGTGATGACCACTGAAAACAAGGTTCATAACATAGTTTAGAAGTGTCCACAAAAATCAATACATAACAACATGACATGATATTTTGAAAGAACTGCAGCATAGTGCAGCTGCTGAAGGAAGATGGGAAAGTTTGACTAAGTGTGGGGTTACGGAGTCCACGACGGTCCGTCGTGACTGTGACGGTCCGTCCTGAAGGTTGGTCATGAAGTTCAGAGAAGTAATCCCAATACCCATATTCCAGGAGTTTAACTAATTGTGGGGTTACGGTGTCCACGACGGTCCATCGTGACTGTGACGGTCCGTCCTGCAGGTTCGTAATGAAGTTCAGAGAAGTAATCCTAGTACCTATATTTTTTGGAACGGAGACCCTCGACGGACCGTCGTATCTGTGACGGTCCGTAGGTGGCAGCGTAGTACAGCTGCTGAAGGAAGATGGGGAAGTCTTAGTGTGGGGTTACGGAGTCCACGACGGTCCGTCGAGTCTATGACGGTCCATCCTGCAGGTTCGTCATGAAGTTCAGAGAAGTAATCCCAGTACCCATATTCCAAGAGAAGTAATCTCTAGGGAAAGGTTCATCATCAGAAAGTGAACAAAAAAGACACAAACAAAAAATACAGACAAGAGAAATGTTTAGTAAGAAGAGAAGGAATGCTATAAAAATACACAAACAAAATCTTGAACAAGGTAATGATTTAATAGACATTGAACAAAAAATAGAGGACCGGGCTGCAAGAAAATCCCCTGCAGATTTTTCTCTCCAATTTTCTCTGCCTTGTCTGTAGTTCAAACAAGTAACCATTAAGGATATATCAAACATAATAAATTTACCCACAAGAACTTCTATTAATGGTCAAGCTCTAGATGGTTTCTCTACCCAACAAAGGTAAAGGTTTGCAAACCATTAAACTCTATACTAATAACAATAGTATTATAATTGTCTAGCATGTAGACATTTTAATCACAGGCTGCAGCACATTAATACTAACAGCCACAACCACCTAGCTAACAAACACCAATATTAATAAAATAGCAATAGCTTCATAAAGGTGCAGAAAGACCATTTAAAGACCAGCTACAATATTCTTTACAATGAGCTGGATTCGTAAGCTAAAGATAGTAAATAGTGTCATCATTTTATAATTGAACACCATTGGCATCTTCCATAAAACATAATGTGTTAGCCACAGACTCCTCAATTCCACAATACTAAAAGAACAGTTATTCAACTAACTATTCGAATGCTTAAACCAAAAACAAAAACATTCTTAACAGTTATAAATTGGTGGACTAAACTTAGACAAGTAAAAATAAGTTTTGAATTTCACTACCAAGAACACAAACTAAACTAGAAGAAAAACAATATTGACACTATAGAGAAAATTTGAAATACAAAATACCTTTTGAAGAACCGAATCTTGAGATGACCCCGAAGAAAATGGAAGATTTGTGCCTCTTACATCTTGTGCACTACTTGCATCAATACGTGAAGCAAGGTTAGATCCAACATACCCTGGTATATCTTGAAAATTCAATCCAGGGTTGTTTTGCAGCAATTGAGTGGATAAATGTCGCATTTCTTCTCTCAATTGTTCCTTTAGAGAAGTGATCTCATCGGCATGCTTTTGTTTTAGATTGTTAATTTCCTCATCTTTCTTCAAAGAACTTGTTGTCACTGATCTACCATAGCACCTAACTCGACCAGGCTGCTCCTTTCCAAACACTGCCCTAAATGCATCATCAGCTATTTCCCCAGAATTTTGGCGATTTTCAAGTTCAGCCTATTGAATAAAATTGGCATCCATAGTAAATTGTAAGTACTATTTCATTTACAATCCTATGATAGCGATCAAGCATTTAAACATTATGAAAACTTTTCATAAAAAATACTTAAACAATGTCGACAAATAATTGATATCTCCTCGAACTTGCTCAAGAAGAAGAAGAAGAAGAAGCCATACGTGATTAAAATTTAATGTAGTCAAACTCCCCAGAATATAAATGTTAAGTCTGAATAAAGATCACTAATAATCCTCTTTGAAAAACTTACTATTGCAATTTGGGTATCAGCCAGGATTTCCTTTCCCGTCTTGGTACGAGTTGCAATAAATATTTCAGGCTTTGATGGTTCTTCGTTGTTGTCTTTGGCTGCACGCTACAGATTATATCAAAAGAAATTTTAAAAAATCAGTAAGTTCTTATAAAGTACAAAAAAATGAAAATCAAATTTTGTATGAAATGTCAGCTAAGTATTACCAATGCCACGCGTACTCTAGCAAAATTAATAGGTCCCATTCGATGCCTTCACTTTTGTTTTTTCCTGTTTTGAGAATTCATCTCGCATATAGCCTATTGTTAAAAGCAAAGAGATAATTGAATTGATATGTATAAAAAGAATAGATATCACACGGAATTAGTCAATGAGTGGAAATGCACCATTTTAACCTTACTTGAACAGTTGGGTGTTTCCAATACTCGATCAACTGGCGGAATTGATTATGTGGAATGCCATCATGACATTTTGCTAGCATATCCTCAAGGGTACTGTTTTTATCAAAAAAATTCTTTTTAATTTTTTGCTTGTGTCGCCTCCAAGCATCACGAAGACCAGTCAACAGCCACTTCTTTCCTTCTACTGGAAGTAGAAATTTGGACTATGCAAAATAAAATATATTTAGTTTCAGTAAGTAAAAAAAAATATGAATTCTCAAGAGTGGTTGTTTTTACATTGACGTATTCCCACATGCGCTTTTTAGTATCATTTGGCACCACATGCCAATTAGTGTACATCAAGCTGATGACTCTAGGATTCCTTGCAATTGTTCCTATGAAGTTGCTTAATTGTGACACTATCTTATTAGTTGGTCCCACCGCTTGTCCTTTATCAAATGTCACCTCCTTTCTTTCTTCCAAATTTCTTGCATGAATATCCTTACATGTTGTATGTCCTAAAACTTTTTTTGGCTTCGACATTTCTAGATTGATGTAACAGACATGAAATAAGATATTTCTTTTATAATGAGTTGTAAATCTTACAAGGTTTAAAACATACCTTTTGTACTACAATCAGTGTCAATTTCCTCTTCTTGTTCCACACGATCATCCAATCCTTTGTTATGTTCATTAATAATAGGAGTATG
Source organism: Solanum pennellii (assembly GCF_001406875.1). NCBI lineage: Eukaryota > Viridiplantae > Streptophyta > Magnoliopsida > Solanales > Solanaceae > Solanum > Solanum pennellii. The sequence continues at coordinate 51,099,600 of NC_028646.1, read as the reverse complement.
CATAAATTCGACATCACTTGTTGTGTTGTTGTCACGTTTTGTTTCATCATCTTTGTGTATCCCTTGATCTTTTAGAAACTGATCAAGAGTACTAGCTGGTATGACCGACTTCCTCTTTACCTGTTTGCAATTTGGTAGATCAAGAATATCATGTCGTGCCTCTCAATTACCTAGTGTTGTTCCAGTCGCATGTGCTGAAGCAGTAACATCTTTATTGAATGACGTATGGAACCTAGAATTATTCATAGGAAGTTTGGTTCCATTATCTTGAATGGACTCTTCCAATTGAAATAACCTCTGTTTAGTTTGTCCTTTCCCTGCAATCATACGTGAGGTTCTAAGCTCTTCCCTTGAAGACGATTGAATGACTGATTTGTGCTCAAGCAATTTACTCTTTCCTTTTTGTGGAATGAAATCCTCAAAATTCTTTCTTTTATGTGATATTGGTGCCTGCTCTTTCTTAGCTTTATGATTGCGTTCATTTGCAAGTTGTTCTCTCTTAATCTTGAATTTGTTGGCCAATTCAGCACTTGATCGGTATTGCATATCAACATCCAGATTCTTCAATGGACTTTGAGCTTTGTTTGGATTCAAACCCTTTTTCTTTAGCATTGTTGATTGATTCATTGTTTTTGCTTTGTTTAAATCTCTTCAATTTGTTTCCCAATAGTAAGTAAACCTACAAAATAATAAGATTGTTTAAGTGAAAGAAGTAGCAGGACGGATTCAAATTGGAAGAAATACATGAACAAACAGAAAAAATTGATAACATATGAAACAAGATACTTCAAACAACTGCAGACGCGACTGTATGCCATTATTATTGTTCCCTAGTTGAACAAGTTTGTTAGCTATTCTCGTCGCATGCCCAATGTTTCCAATCCTGGGTGGGGTTCTTCCCTCAACTGAGGCCCTTGGCTGTATCCACATTTAAAAACTGGAGAGCTTCTTCTTACTTAAATTATTAAAAGGTAAAGAGTTGTACCTCTCTCGGAGCGACAAACTCGGGACAACGACCAAACCAGAAGCAACTTCAAACTACAGAGTTGAATGCCTCTAATGCCAACTGCCTGATAATAAAATGAAACCAGAAAGTATATAAATAACAAACAACCAAATCAAGCAAAAATAAGCTAGAAGTATAGGTTCCTCAATAGAATAATAATCAGATAAGAAGGCAACATATTACATTCCACAGATTTGATATATTAATGTATTTTACCAAAAAAACTATTAAATTACAAAAACACAGTGAGCACTATATGATCATCACAACAATAATAAAACTCATGGTGTGTCTTATTAAGACTCTTCTTCAGACTCGACTTCATCATCAGACTCATCTTCATACTCATTTTCAGACTCGTCTTCAAACGCATCTGAAAACTCATCTTCATACTCAATTTCAGACTCATCTTCAAACTCCACTTTATACTCGACCTCAAGTTGTTGATTGACAAATTCCTCCACAGGCACATCAATGACTGTTTCTGGTAAATAGGCCTTGTTAAGAGTACTTCACCATTATCTTTCGGTATAGATGGACCCTTCGAATGTTCAGATGGCTCATTTTCATAAATTTGTGGGAGATTAGATTCAACTTCATCACCCATGTTAAACAAGTCTCTTGGAACAGTCTTCATAACATAATGTTTATCTTGATCATATGGATCTTGCACATAGAAGCATTGGTGTACTTGAGATGCAAGCACAAAAGGCTCTTCCTTAGAGCATCTCTTCTTGAAGTAGACATAAGTAAGGCCATAAACATCTTTTTCAACCTCATACCAATCACACTTAAATAAAACAACCTTAAAATGGCTGTAATAGTTTAATTAACCAATATCAACTATTCTACCATAATAAGTCAAATCTGCAGCAATCAGATTTTTATCCTTTGAGCTTGAAAAGCTTGTGGTTGAGGGAATTAGTGTAACACCACTATTTTGTGTTTTACGCCTTGCATCACTCTGCCGAACATGGAATCTATATCCATTTATGAGATACCCAGAAAATCTTTTTGCAACAGAATTTGGTCCTCTAGACAATTGTTTTATCAAATCAGGCACATTCTCTTGTAAAGCACGAGTTTCAAACCATTGAGAGATGTTTTGACAATGATTCTTGGCTTTGCTCCATTTAGATCTTCGTGACTGATTATTAACCTCTTGCTCATGCTCTCTACAAAACATTTACTGTATTTGTTAAAATAATAAATTAAATAAGATAAAAATTAATTATACAAAAGCAATGGTATATTCAAATTAAGGTACCTAATATATTCTTGAACATCGTCACAATTTCCCAATAAGTATGCATGTGCCTGACTTAGTGACTTGTCATCTAAAATGATTGGATCAGTTTTCTTTGCTACTAAAGGAACTCCTTTGTTAGAAAACAAACTCACAGGTTCTGCGTCACTTGGGTCACATTCATCACTGTTTTGCGCTCTCCTATTAAATCTGGTATGCACACCCCGATGCAGATATTTTGAGAATAAATTCATGCAATCTATTCCCACTCGTGTCTCTGCTATGCAACCTTCTGGAAAACGCCTATTGCGAATATATGATTTGAATGTACCCATTTCTCTTTCAGTGGAATACAACCATCGATTTTGCACTGGGCCGCCTAATCTCACTTCATTCACCAAATGAATTGGCAAATGAATCATGATATCAAAAAATGAAGGAGGAAAAATTCGCTCCAACTGATTTACTGTTTCTATGATCTCTACTTCTAAGCAATCCAGTTCCTCCAATGTGATTACTTTTTGGCACAAACGATGGAAGAGGGAACTTAGACGAATCAAAGGAATAGCCACATGATCAGGAAGAATGCTTTTAATTGGTATTGGAAGCAAGTAATGTAACATGAAATGAGCATCATGGGTTTTATAATTAGACACCTTTCTTTCATCCAAGTGCACACACCTAGATATATTGGAGGCACTATCATCAGGAAGCTTGGCTGTCTTTAAAACTCCACAAAAGATGGATATCTCTCCATTTGTCATTGAGAAGCACGCCTTTGTAAACTTTGTTCTCTTACTATCTTCTGTATCTTGTGGATGAAGGTTCTTCCTGATTCCCATATCTTTCAAATCATACCGTGCTTTTGCATGATCCTTTGTTTTTCCTGAAATATCCAAAATAGTTCCAAGTATGCTATCAACTATGTTCTTCTCTATGTGCATTACATCAATGTTGTGACGTAACAAGTTGTGCTGCCAGTAAGGTAACTCAAAAAAAAATTGACCTTTTTTTCCATGGGCCATCATTTGATTTCTTTTTCTTCTTCCCAAACACATTTTCAAAATCACGTAAGCTATTAAGAACATCAATTCCCTTTAAAGGAGCAGGAGGAGGCCTAAATTCAGTTTTTCCATTGAATGATCTTTTGTTTGATATCCATGGATGATCCATCGGTAGAAAAACACGAAGATCCATATAGCACATTTTCCGACTATGTTTAAGATAGCGAGAATTAGTGCCATAGTTACAACAAGGCCAAGCAAACTTTCCTTTTATACTCCAACCAGATAACATAGCATATGCAGGAAAATCACCGATTGTCCATATAAGAGCTGCCCGCATTTGAAAAGTTTCAGTTCTGGAAGCATCATATGTTTCAACCCCAGAATCTTATAATAATTTTAACTCGTCTATAAATGGTTGTAAGTAAATATCAATGTCATTTACAGGTGATCGTGGTCCAGGTATAAGTAAAGAAAGTATGGAATATTCAGATTTCATGCACATCCAAGGCGGCAGATTATAAATCATCAACATAACTGGCCATGTGCTATGTGATATACTCATGGTTCGAAATGGATTGAATCCATCACTTGACAAGCCAAGTCTCACATTGCGACAATGTTGTGCGAAATCTGGATGCACCCTATCAAAGTCTTTGCATGCTAGACCATCAGCAGGATGCCTTAACTTTCAATCTTTAGAACGTTCCACTCCATGCCACCTCAATGAATCTGCCATCTTTGAGCACATAAATAGCCTTTTGAGTCTAGGAATTAATGAAAAGTGTCTCAAAGACTTTGCAGAAACTCGATGTTGTTTTTTTGAAGACTCAAGCGCACTATAAACTTTAGGAGCTTGAATATATCGTGAAGCTACAGAAGTATGACAAAATTCTTCATCCTTATGACCATTCCTGAACAAGATGCAATCATTTGGACATGCATCAATTATATCATAATCCAGACCAAGATTCTTAACCATAGACTTGGTTTTATTGTAAGACTGAGGAATGTTCAACTCGGGCATCGCCTCTTTTAATAACCCTAGAAGAGAAGTGAATGATTCATTGCTCCATCCATGTAAACACTTCAACAAATATAAGTGAAGTGTGAATGATAATTTAGAGAAACCTATACAACCAGAATATAATTCTTGGTTTGCCTTTTCAAGTAAGCTATAGAATTTCTTGGCATCTTCATTTGGACCATCATAAACACCTCCAGCCTGTGCAAAATCTCTAAATTGATCATTCAACAACCCATCAATATCATCACACGAGTAATCCATATCATCATCAACATTCAACTTGGTATCCCATTCCCAGTGATTGATCCATCTAGTGTAGCCTTTAACGAATCCATGGCATATTAGATGATCATACACTACATTCCTTCGGTTCCAAAGAATATTACAACATTTCGCACATGGACACTGAATTTTCTCTCCATGAGGATCTCCATAAGAGTAAGCAAAATCTAGAAATGATTCAATGCCATCAATATACTCTTTGCTATACCTTGCTAAATTCATCCAATCCTTGGATGGGATATGTGAACTCCTAGAGGAATATATCAATATTTAGTCTTTCAGCAATAATCATTAACCAGTTAACAAATAAGTTTTAAAAGTCATGAGTAATCTATCAGAATCATGTGTTATGAGATGATAAAAGTTTCTTACCTAGTCATGAGGCTTTCGCTATGTCAAATCAAACCTTTAATCCTCCACAAATGTTTTTCAATGTTGATGATACTATAAATGAAAAAATAAGTACAATTAATAGGATATACATAAATCTGTCCATTGAAAATGCGGAGATTTTGAGCGAAGAAATGCAGAAGAGACTACCTACAGAGCTTGTGACGGTCCGTCGTACTTGTGACGGTTCGTAGGTGGCAGCGTAGTGCAGTTGCTGAAGGAAGATGGGGAAGTCTGACTAAGTGTGGGGTTACGGAGCTTGTGACGGTCCGTAGGTGGCAGCGTAGTGCAGCTGCTGAAGGAAGATGGGGAAGTCTAAGTGCGGGGTTACAGAGACCACGACGGTCCGTCGAGTGTGTGACGGTCTGTCTTGCAGGTTTGTCATGAAGTTCAAAGAAGTAATCCCAGTACCCATATTGCAAGAGATTAAATGTTTTGGAACGAAGACCCTCGACGGACCGTCATGCTTGTGACGGTCCGTAGGTGGCAGCGTAGTGCAGTTGCTGAAGGAAGATGGGGATGTCTAAGTGTGGGGTTACGGAGTCCACGACGGTCCATCGAGTCTATGACGGTCCGTCCTGCAGGTTTGTCATGAAGTTCAGAGAAGTAATCCCAGTACCCATATTCCAAGATTTTAAGTGTTTTGGAACGAAGACCCTCGACGGACCGTCGTGTCTGTGACGATCCTTCATACTTGCCGTCGAGGGTAATGAAGAGAGCAGAAGTGTGGGACAACGAAGTCCATGAAGGTCTGTCGTGGCCACGACGATCCGTCGAAAAACCTCGTTTTTTAGGTTAGACTCCGCATTGTTAGACGCTGGATTATTAATTAGAATCTGTAATATTTTTAGGTTATCTTGAGACTTTTATCATTGAGTGTTGGTGATTTTTGTTGACTAACACCTGCAGCGATCTCAACAAGAAATTGCATCTCCTTCTTGACAAGAGAAGCAAGCTTACAACATTCTTCCTCTCCTACCACCCTTTCTGTGAGTGCAATCAATTGGAATTGTTGAAAAGTGAATCAAGATCATAGATCCCCTGTTACCACCCCAAGGCAACCTTAGAGAGAACGAATGGCTCTAGCAAAGTCAACCCAGGAGAGAACTCTTACGGATTTTGTATAGGAATCCAAGGAAATCTAGTATATGCAGAAACACAAAGCATAGGCAACACGAAAATATTGAAGCTGATGAAGCCAAAATACAATTCATACTCCCAAAAATCATATAAAAATACAAGATATTAAAACCCTAAAGATAAAATTTAGACATTATGAATAACATTTATTACTTGATAAAACCTTCTCAAACTAAACCTGTTTGAAACCGTGATCTTAAGTGAGAAACTTGAGAGAAAAGTGTAGCTTCAATTCATCATCTTTCCAATAACCCAAAAGCATTCATTCTTTCTAAACACAAACAAAAAATCAAACACTTCAGCTAACGTATTGAAAAATAGAATCGTACTTACTATTGAAGAAATCGTTATTGGAGAAAACGGCTTGAGCTCTTCAGCTCTTCACCTCTTCATCTCTGTTCTGGGTCGACTTCTACTCTTCACGTTGTTCTTCAACTTTCTTCACTTTTGTTCTTCAGCTCCTTCAGTTGGTTCTACAGCTCCTTCAGTTGGTTCTTCAGTTCCTTCACAAAATCAGAAAAGTGAAAGAGGAAAGCTGAAGGAGGAATGTCAAGTAAAAGAGTAAAGAGTAAAAAGATAAATGTTTTATGATCTGTTAATGTTTTTTTGGCCAGTAAAAATTGGAGGGAGACTTGAAAATAATTGGAGGGAGAGTCAAAAAATTAAATGTTTTAGTGAAAATTTTTATGTCAACACTTATAAAGTGTTGTTTTTTCAATTATAAAAATAGGACATTTTAGAAGTGTGGTCATATATGTAAACAGGTGTTGCCAATTATATCATATTTTAACAACACTTATAAAGTGTAGTTTATCCCATTAAAGAGTACACTTTAGAAGTGTTGCTAAAATTAATGTAGCTAAAAGTCAAAATCATTTGCTACACTTTAAAAGTGTTCCCAAATGTATTTTAGGCAACACTTCATAAGCGTTGTCAAGATTTAGTGTTGTCGTAGACCTAAAATGGTGCAGTGTATTGTTGTTGTTGTTGTTGTTGTT
>NC_028646.1:51080007-51082507 GCF_001406875.1 Solanum pennellii | reverse complement strand
TTTTTGTTTTTGCTGTTGTTGTTGCTGCTGTTGTTGTTGTTCTTGTTGATGATGTTGTTGCTGGTGTTGTTTTTGTTCTTGTTGTTGCTACTGGTATTGTTGCTTCTGTTTTTGTTATTGCTGTTGTAAATGTTGTTGTTGGTGTTGTTTTTGTTGTTGTTTTTGTTGTGCTGCTGTTATTGTTGCTGCGATAGTTGCTGATTCTTTTGTTATTTTTGTTGTTGTTATTGTTCTTATTGTTCTTGTTCTTGTTGTTGTTGTTGTTTTTGATGTTGTTGTTATTGTTGTTGTTGATGTTGTTGTTGCTGTTGTTGTTATTATTTTGTGTTTGTTTTTGTTGTTAATGTTTTTGTTGTAATTGCTTTTGATTGTTGATGTTTTTGTTATTGCTACTGTTGTTGTTGTTGTTGTTGTTGTTGTTGTTGATGATGATCATGTTGTTGCTGGTGTTCTTTTTATTGCTCTTGTTGCTGCAGTTATTATTGCTGCTACTTTTGTTGAATCTTTTAACAATGTTGTTGCTGGTGTTATTTTTCTTGTTGTTGTTGTTGTTGTTGTTGCCGTATTTGATATTGTTGTTGGTGTTGTTGTTGCAACTGTTGTTTCTGTTGTTGCTATTGTTGTTGTAGCTATTGGTAGTGTTGTTGTTGTTGCTGTTATTGTTATTGTCGTTGTTGTTGTTGTTTTTGTTGTTGTTATTGGTGTTGTTTTTGTTTTTCTTGCTGTTGTTGTTATTAGTGCTTTTTTTGTTGTTGTTTGTATTGGTGTTGCTGTTCTTGTTGTTGCTATTGTTGTTGTTGTTGCTGTTGTTTTTATTGTCGTTGTTGCTGTTGCTGTTACTATTATGGTTCTGGTTCTTGTTGCTGTTGTTGTAGTTGGTGTTAGTAGTGTTGTTGTAGTTACTGTTGATATTGTTGTTGTTGTTTTTGTTGTTGTTGTTGTTGTTGTAGTTGCTGTTTTTGTTGTTATTGTGGTTGTTGCTGCTGCTGCTGTTGTTGTTGCTGGTATTGTTGTTGTTATTGTTGTTGTTTTTGTTGTTGGTGTTGGCATTGTTTTTTTTGTGGTTGTTGTTATTGTTAGTGCTGTTGTTGTTGTTATTGTTGTTGTTTTTGTTTTTGCTATTGTTGTTGTTCCTGTTGCTGTTGTTGCTGCAAGTTTTGTTGTTGTTGTTGTTCTTATGGTGGTTGTTGTTGTTGTTGTTGTTGATATTGCTGGTATTGTTTTTGTTGTTGCTATTGTTGTTGGTGTTGGTGTTGTTGTTGTTGCTATTGTTGTTGGTGTTGGTGTTGTTGTTGTTGCTATTGTTGTTGGTGTTGGTGTTGTTGTTGTTGCTATTGTTGTTGGTGTTGGTGTTGTTGTTGTTGCTATTGTTGTTGGTGTTGGTGTTGTTGTTGTTGCTATTGTTGTTGGTGTTGGTGTTGTTGTTGTTGCTATTGTTGTTGGTGTTGGTGTTGTTGTTGTTGCTATTGTTGTTGGTGTTGGTGTTGTTGTTGTTGCTATTGTTGTTGGTGTTGGTGTTGTTGTTGTTGCTATTGTTGTTGGTGTTGGTGTTGTTGTTGTTGCTATTGTTGTTGGTGTTGGTGTTGTTGTTGTTGCTATTGTTGTTGGTGTTGGTGTTGTTGTTGTTGCTATTGTTGTTGGTGTTGGTGTTGTTGTTGTTGCTATTGTTGTTGGTGTTGGTGTTGTTGTTGTTGCTATTGTTGTTGGTGTTGGTGTTGTTGTTGTTGCTATTGTTGTTGGTGTTGGTGTTGTTGTTGTTGCTATTGTTGTTGGTGTTGGTGTTGTTGTTGTTGCTATTGTTGTTGGTGTTGGTGTTGTTGTTGTTGCTATTGTTGTTGGTGTTGGTGTTGTTGTTGTTGCTATTGTTGTTGGTGTTGGTGTTGTTGTTGTTGCTATTGTTGTTGGTGTTGGTGTTGTTGTTGTTGCTATTGTTGTTGGTGTTGGTGTTGTTGTTGTTGCTATTGTTGTTGGTGTTGGTGTTGTTGTTGTTGCTATTGTTGTTGGTGTTGGTGTTGTTGTTGTTGCTATTGTTGTTGGTGTTGGTGTTGTTGTTGTTGCTATTGTTGTTGGTGTTGGTGTTGTTGTTGTTGCTATTGTTGTTGGTGTTGGTGTTGTTGTTGTTGCTATTGTTGTTGGTGTTGGTGTTGTTGTTGTTGCTATTGTTGTTGGTGTTGGTGTTGTTGTTGTTGCTATTGTTGTTGGTGTTGGTGTTGTTGTTGTTGCTATTGTTGTTGGTGTTGGTGTTGTTGTTGTTGCTATTGTTGTTGGTGTTGGTGTTGTTGTTGTTGCTATTGTTGTTGGTGTTGGTGTTGTTGTTGTTGCTATTGTTGTTGGTGTTGGTGTTGTTGTTGTTGCTATTGTTGTTGGTGTTGGTGTTGTTGTTGTTGCTATTGTTGTTGGTGTTGGTGTTGTTGTTGTTGCTATTGTTGTTGGTGTTGGTGTTGTTGTTGTTGCTATTGTTGTTGGTGTTGGTGTTGTTGTTGTTGCTATTGTTGTTGGT
>NC_028646.1:51072507-51075007 GCF_001406875.1 Solanum pennellii | reverse complement strand
TTATTATTGTTGTTGTAGTTGTTGTTGCTATTGTAATTTTTGTTGCTATTATTATTGTTGTTGTAGTTGTTGTTGCTATTGTAATTTTTGTTGCTATTATTATTGTTGTTGTAGTTGTTGTTGCTATTGTAATTTTTGTTGCTATTATTATTGTTGTTGTAGTTGTTGTTGCTATTGTAATTTTTGTTGCTATTATTATTGTTGTTGTAGTTGTTGTTGCTATTGTAATTTTTGTTGCTATTATTATTGTTGTTGTAGTTGTTGTTGCTATTGTAATTTTTGTTGCTATTATTATTGTTGTTGTAGTTGTTGTTGCTATTGTAATTTTTGTTGCTATTATTATTGTTGTTGTAGTTGTTGTTGCTATTGTAATTTTTGTTGCTATTATTATTGTTGTTGTAGTTGTTGTTGCTATTGTAATTTTTGTTGCTATTATTATTGTTGTTGTAGTTGTTGTTGCTATTGTAATTTTTGTTGCTATTATTATTGTTGTTGTAGTTGTTGTTGCTATTGTAATTTTTGTTGCTATTATTATTGTTGTTGTAGTTGTTGTTGCTATTGTAATTTTTGTTGCTATTATTATTGTTGTTGTAGTTGTTGTTGCTATTGTAATTTTTGTTGCTATTATTATTGTTGTTGTAGTTGTTGTTGCTATTGTAATTTTTGTTGCTATTATTATTGTTGTTGTAGTTGTTGTTGCTATTGTAATTTTTGTTGCTATTATTATTGTTGTTGTAGTTGTTGTTGCTATTGTAATTTTTGTTGCTATTATTATTGTTGTTGTAGTTGTTGTTGCTATTGTAATTTTTGTTGCTATTATTATTGTTGTTGTAGTTGTTGTTGCTATTGTAATTTTTGTTGCTATTATTATTGTTGTTGTAGTTGTTGTTGCTATTGTAATTTTTGTTGCTATTATTATTGTTGTTGTAGTTGTTGTTGCTATTGTAATTTTTGTTGCTATTATTATTGTTGTTGTAGTTGTTGTTGCTATTGTTGTTGGTGTTGTTGTTGCAGTTGTTGTTGCTGTTAAAAATGTTGTTGCAGGTGTTATTTTTGTTGTTGTTGTTGTTGCTGCTGCTGCTCTTGTTCCTGTTACTATATTTGATATTGTTGTTGGTGTTGTTGTTGCAGTTGTTGTTGCTGTTGTTGATGTTGTTCTTGTTATTGTTGGTGTTGTTATTGTTGTTGTTGTTGTTGTTGTTGTTGTTGCTAATTGAGTTGTTGTTTTAATGTTGCTATTTGTGTTGTTTTTGTTTTTGTTTATGTTATTGCTTTTACTATTTTTTTTTTATTGTTGTTGTTTCTATTGGTGTTGTTGTGGTATTTGTTGCTGTTGTTGTTGCTGTTGTTGTTTCAATTGTTGTTGTTGCAATTATTATTGTTTTTGTTGTTGTTGTTGTTTCTATTGGTGTTGTTGTTGTTGTTTTTGATATTGTTGTTCTTGTTGTTGTTGTTGTTGTTGTTGTTTTTGCTGTTGTTGTTGGTGGTGCTACTTTTACTATTATTATTATTGTTGTTGTTGTTGGTGGTGGTGGTAGTGGTGTTGTTGTTGTTGTTTATGTTGTTGTTCTTGTTATTGTTCAAGTTGTTGTTGTTGCTGTTGTTGTTGTTGTTGCTGCTGTTGTTGTGGCAAGTTTTGTTGTTGTTGTTATTGTTGTTGTTACTATTGTTGTTGTTTTTGTTGATGTTGTTCTTGTAATTGCTGGTGTTGTTGCTGTTGTTGTTGTTGTTGCTGCTGTTGTTGTGGCAAGTTTTGTTGTTGTTGTTATTGTTGTTGTTACTATTGTTGTTGTTTTTGTTGATGTTGTTCTTGTAATTGCTGGTGTTGTTGCTGTTGTTGTTGTTGTTGCTGCTGTTGTTGTGGCAAGTTTTGTTGTTGTTGTTATTGTTGTTGTTACTATTGTTGTTGTTTTTGTTGATGTTGTTCTTGTAATTGCTGGTGTTGTTGCTGTTGTTGTTGTTGTTGCTGCTGTTGTTGTGGCAAGTTTTGTTGTTGTTGTTATTGTTGTTGTTACTATTGTTGTTGTTTTTGTTGATGTTGTTCTTGTAATTGCTGGTGTTGTTGCTGTTGTTGTTGTTGTTGCTGCTGTTGTTGTGGCAAGTTTTGTTGTTGTTGTTATTGTTGTTGTTACTATTGTTGTTGTTTTTGTTGATGTTGTTCTTGTAATTGCTGGTGTTGTTGCTGTTGTTGTTGTTGTTGCTGCTGTTGTTGTGGCAAGTTTTGTTGTTGTTGTTATTGTTGTTGTTACTATTGTTGTTGTTTTTGTTGATGTTGTTCTTGTAATTGCTGGTGTTGTTGCTGTTGTTGTTGTTGTTGCTGCTGTTGTTGTGGCAAGTTTTGTTGTTGTTGTTATTGTTGTTGTTACTATTGTTGTTGTTTTTGTTGATGTTGTTCTTGTAATTGCTGGTGTTGTTGCTGTTGTTGTTGTTGTTGCTGCTGTTGTTGTGGCAAGTTTTGTTGTTGTTGTTATTGTTGTTGTTACTATTGTTGTTGTTTTTG
>NC_028646.1:51050007-51052507 GCF_001406875.1 Solanum pennellii | reverse complement strand
TGTTGTTCTTGTTGTTGTTTCTATAGGTGTTGTTGTTGTTTTTGTTGATATTGTTGTTCTTGTTGTTGTTTCTATAGGTGTTGTTGTTGTTTTTGTTGATATTGTTGTTCTTGTTGTTGTTTCTATAGGTGTTGTTGTTGTTTTTGTTGATATTGTTGTTCTTGTTGTTGTTTCTATAGGTGTTGTTGTTGTTTTTGTTGATATTGTTGTTCTTGTTGTTGTTTCTATAGGTGTTGTTGTTGTTTTTGTTGATATTGTTGTTCTTGTTGTTGTTTCTATAGGTGTTGTTGTTGTTTTTGTTGATATTGTTGTTCTTGTTGTTGTTTCTATAGGTGTTGTTGTTGTTTTTGTTGATATTGTTGTTCTTGTTGTTGTTTCTATAGGTGTTGTTGTTGTTTTTGTTGATATTGTTGTTCTTGTTGTTGTTTCTATAGGTGTTGTTGTTGTTTTTGTTGATATTGTTGTTCTTGTTGTTGTTGTTGTTGCTGTTGTTGTTGGTGGTGCTACTTTTACTATTATTATTATTGTTGTTATTGTTGGTGGTGGTGGTAGTGGGGTTGTTGTTGTTGCTGTTTATGTTGTTGTTCTTGTTCTTGTTCAGGTTGTTGTTGTTGTTGTTGTTGTTGCTATTATTGTTGTTGATGTTGTTGTTGTTGTTATTGTTAGTTTTGTTGCTGTTGTTGTTGCTGATGTTGTTGGTGTTGTTGTTATTGTTATTGTTGTTGCTGGTTGTGTTGTTGTTGTTGTTGTTGTTGTTGTTATTGTTGTTGCGGTAGTTGCTGCTGTTTTGTTAGTGTTGTTGTTGTTGTGGTGGTGGTGGTGGTTTTAGTTGTTATTTTTGATTGTTTTGTGGTTGTTGTTGTTGTTGTTTTTGTTTTTATTTTTATAGTTGTTGTGGTTGCTGCTGTTGATTGTTGATGATGTTCTTGTTGCTATTGTCGTTGTTGTTGTTGTTATTGTTGTTGTTGTTGTTGTTGTTGTTGTTGTTGCTATTGCTATTGGTGTTGTGGTTGTTGTCGTTTTTATTATTGTTGTGTTTATTTTTGTTTGTTACTGTTTGTGTTGTTGTTGCTATTGATTTTTGATGTTTATGTTTTTGCTGTTGTTGTTGCTGTTGTTTTTGGTGTTGGTGTTGGTGTTGGTGTTGGTGTTGGTGTTGGTGTTGGTGTTGGTGTTGGTGTTGGTGTTGGTGTTGGTGTTGGTGTTGGTGTTGGTGTTGGTGTTGGTGTTGGTGTTGGTGTTGGTGTTGGTGTTGGTGTTGGTGTTGGTGTTGGTGTTGGTGTTGGTGTTGGTGTTGGTGTTGGTGTTGGTGTTGGTGTTGGTGTTGGTGTTGGTGTTGGTGTTGGTGTTGGTGTTGGTGTTGGTGTTGGTGTTGGTGTTGGTGTTGGTGTTGGTGTTGGTGTTGGTGTTGGTGTTGGTGTTGGTGTTGGTGTTGGTGTTGGTGTTGGTGTTGGTGTTGGTGTTGGTGTTGGTGTTGGTGTTGGTGTTGGTGTTGGTGTTGGTGTTGGTGTTGGTGTTGGTGTTGGTGTTGGTGTTGGTGTTGGTGTTGGTGTTGGTGTTGGTGTTGGTGTTGGTGTTGGTGTTGGTGTTGGTGTTGGTGTTGGTGTTGGTGTTGGTGTTGGTGTTGGTGTTGGTGTTGGTGTTGGTGTTGGTGTTGGTGTTGGTGTTGGTGTTGGTGTTGGTGTTGGTGTTGGTGTTGGTGTTGGTGTTGGTGTTGGTGTTGGTGTTGGTGTTGGTGTTGGTGTTGGTGTTGGTGTTGGTGTTGGTGTTGGTGTTGGTGTTGGTGTTGGTGTTGGTGTTGGTGTTGGTGTTGGTGTTGGTGTTGGTGTTGGTGTTGGTGTTGGTGTTGGTGTTGGTGTTGGTGTTGGTGTTGGTGTTGGTGTTGGTGTTGGTGTTGGTGTTGGTGTTGGTGTTGGTGTTGGTGTTGGTGTTGGTGTTGGTGTTGGTGTTGGTGTTGGTGTTGGTGTTGGTGTTGGTGTTGGTGTTGGTGTTGGTGTTGGTGTTGGTGTTGGTGTTGGTGTTGGTGTTGGTGTTGGTGTTGGTGTTGGTGTTGGTGTTGGTGTTGGTGTTGGTGTTGGTGTTGGTGTTGGTGTTGGTGTTGGTGTTGGTGTTGGTGTTGGTGTTGGTGTTGGTGTTGGTGTTGGTGTTGGTGTTGGTGTTGGTGTTGGTGTTGGTGTTGGTGTTGGTGTTGGTGTTGGTGTTGGTGTTGGTGTTGGTGTTGGTGTTGGTGTTGGTGTTGGTGTTGGTGTTGGTGTTGGTGTTGGTGTTGGTGTTGGTGTTGGTGTTGGTGTTGGTGTTGGTGTTGGTGTTGGTGTTGGTGTTGGTGTTGGTGTTGGTGTTGGTGTTGGTGTTGGTGTTGGTGTTGGTGTTGGTGTTGGTGTTGGTGTTGGTGTTGGTGTTGGTGTTGGTGTTGGTGTTGGTGTTGGTGTTGGTGTTGGTGTTGGTGTTGGTGTTGGTGTTGGTGTTGGTGTTGGTGTTGGTGTTGGTGTTGGTGTTGGTG
>NC_028646.1:51022507-51032507 GCF_001406875.1 Solanum pennellii | reverse complement strand
TGATGTTGTTGTTGTTGTTGCTGCTATTGTTGTTGTTGTTGTTGTTTTTGTTTTTATTTTTGTTGTTGCTTTTATTAGTATTGTTTTTGGTGTTGTTATTATTGTTTCTATTGGTGTTGCTGTTATTGTTGTAGTTGTTGTTGTTGTTGTTGCTTCTATTACTATTGTTGCTATTGTTATTCTTGCTATTATTGGTCGTGGTGGTAGTGGTGTTGTTGTTGCTATTGTTGAAGTTGTTGTTATTGTTGTTGTTGTTGTTGTTGTTGTTCTTGCTATTGTGTTTGTTATTGTTGTTGTTGTTGTTGCTACTGTTGTTATTGCTCTTATTGTTGTTTTTGTTGTTGTTGTTTTTGTTGTAGATGTTGGCATTGCTGTTGTTGTTATTGTTTGTGTTGTCGTTGCTGTTGTTGTTGTTGTTTTTGTTGTTGCTGTTGTTGTTTTTGTTGCTGTTCTTGTTGTAAGTTTTGTTTTGTTTGTTATTATTGTTGTTGTTATGGTTGTTGTTGTTGTTGTTGTTGTTGTTGTTGTTAATGTTGTTGTTGTTATTTCTGGTGTTGTTGTTGTTGTTGTTGTTGCGGCAAGTTTTGTTGTTGTTGTTATTGTTGTTGTTACTATTGTTGTTGTTGTTGTTGATGATGTTGTTGGTGTTGGTGTTGTTATTGTTGCTGCTGTTGTTGTTGTTGTTATTGTTGTTGTTGTTCTTTTTGTTGTTGTTGCTGATGTTTTTGCTGCTTTTGTTGTTGTTGCTGCTCCTGTTATTGTTGTTGCGGTAGTTGCTGCTGCTTATGTTAGTTGTTGTCGTTGTTGATATTATTCCTGTTGTTGTTGTTGTTGCATTTGCTGTTGGTATTGGTGTTGTGGCTGTTATTGTTGTTGTTATTGTTGTGTTTATTTTTGTTGCTACTGTTGTTGTTGTTGTTGTTGTCGTTGTTGATGATGATGATGTTTTTGCTGGTGTTGTTTTTATTGCTGTTGTTGTTGCTGTTATTATTGCTGCTATTGTTGTTTTCGTTGTTAAAAAAGTTGTTCTGGTGTTATTTTTGTTGTTGTTGTTGTTCTTGCTGCTGCTGTTGTTGTTGTTTCTATATTTGATATTGTTGTTGGTGTTGTTGTTGCAGCTGTTGTTGTTGTTGTTGATGTTGTTCTTGTTATTGCTGGTGTTGTTGTTGTTGTTGTTGTTGTTGTTGTTGTTGTTGCTATTGGTGTTGTTGTTGTTGTTTCTATTGGTGGTATTGTTGTTGTTGTTGATTTAGTTGTTGTTGTTGGTGTTGTTTTTGTTTTTGTTTATGTTATTGCTTTTATTAGTGTTTTTTTTGTTGTTGTTGTTTCTATTGGTTTTGCTGCTGTAATTGTTGTCGTTGTTGTTGCTGTTGTTGCTATTGTTATTGTTGCTATTATTAGTGTGGTTTTTGTTGTTGTTGTTGTTGTTGTTGTTTCTATTGGTGTTGTTATTGTTGTTGTTACTATTGTTGTTGTTGCTATTGTTGTTGTTGTTGTGGTTGTTGCTGTTGTTGTTGTTGGTGCTGCTTTTACTATTATTATTATTGTTGTTATTGTTTTTGTTGGTGGTGATGGTGGTAGTGGTGTTTTTGTTGTTGCTGTTGATGTTGTTGTTCTTGTTATTGTTCAAGCTGTTGTTGTTGTTGTTGTTGTTGTGGTTTCTATTATTGTTGTTGATGTTGTTGTTGTTGTTGTAGTTGTTGTTGTTGTTGTTGTTGTTGCTGCTGCTGCTGTTGTTGTTGTTGCTGGTATTGTTGTTGTTGTTGTTGTTGTTTTTGTTGTTGGTGTTGGCATTGCTGTTGTTGTTGTATTTGTTAGTGTTAGTGCTGTTGTAGCTATTTTTGTTGTTGTTTTTGTTGTTGTTGTTGTTGTTGTTGCTGCAGTTGTTGTTGCTGCAAGTTTTGTTGTTGTTGTTGTTATTGTTGTTGTTGTTGTGGTTGTTGTTGTTGTTGTTGTTATTGATTTTGTTGTTGTTGTTGTTGTTGTTGTTGTAGTTGTAGTTGTTGCTACTGTTGTTAATGTTGTTGTTGCTGTTGTAATTGCTGTTGTTGTAGTAGTTTTTGTTGATGATGTTGTTGTTGTTGCTGCTGCTGTTACTATTGTTGTTGTTGTTGTTATTTTTGGTGGTTGTGGTGGTAGTGGTAGTGTTGTTGTTGTTGTTGATATTTCTTTTGTATTTATTGTTGATGCTTTTGTTATTGTTGGTGTTTTTGTTGTTGTTTCTATTGTTGTTGTTGCATTTGTTATTTTTGCAGTTGCTGTTATTGCTGCTGTTGTTGTTGTTATTGTTGTTGTTGTGCTATTGTTGTTGCTGATGTTTTTGTTATTGTTGTTGTTGTTGTTGTAGTTTTTGTGGCTGTAGTTGTTGTTGCTCTTGTTGTTGTTGTTGTTGTTGTTTTTGTTGTTGTTGTTGTTGCGGTTGCTGTAGTTATTATTGCTGTTGCTGTTGTTGTTGTTGTTGTTGTTGTTGTTGCTGATATTATTCTTATTGTTGTTGTTGTTGTTGTTGTTGAAATTATTCTTGTTGTTGTTGTTGCTATTGCTGTTGGTGTTGGTGTTGTGGCTGTTATTGTTGTTGTTATTGTTGTGTTTATTTTTGTTTCTATTGTTCTTGTTGATGTTGTTATTGATTATGATGATGTTGTTGCTGGTGTTTTTTTTATTGTTGTTGTTGCTGCTGTTATTATTGTTGTTATTGTTGTTGTTGCTGTTCAAAATGTTGTTGCTGGTGTTATTTTTGTTGCTGTTGTTGTTGTTGTTGCTGTTGTTGTTGTTGTTGTTGCTGTATTTGATATTGTTGTTGGTGTTGTTGTTGCAGCTGTTGTTGCTATTGTTGATGTTGTTCTTGTTATTGCTGGTGTTGTTGTTGGTGTTGGTGTTGTTGTTGTTGTTGTTGCTATTCGTGTTGTTGTTGTTGTTTCTATTGGTGGTATTGTTGTTGTTGTTTGTTGGTGGTATTGTTGTTGTTGTTGTTGTTGTTTTAGTATTTGCTGTTGGTGGTTTTTTTGTTTTTGTTTATGTTATTGATTTTATTAGTGTTTTTTTGTTGTTTTTGTTTCTATTGGTGTTGCTGCTGTAATTGTTGCTATTGTTTTGCTGTTGTTGTTGCTATTATTAGTGTAGTTTTTGTAGTTGTTTTTGTTATTGTTGTTGTTGTTGTTTCTATTGGTGTTGTTGTTGTTGTTGTTGCTATTGTTGTTGTTGTTGTTGTTGCTATTATTGTTGTTGATGTTGTTGTTGTTGTTGTTGTTGCTGCTGCTGTTGTTGTTGTTGCTGGTGTTGTTGTTGTTGTTGTTGTTTTTGTTGTTGGTGTTGGCATTGTTGTTGTTGTTGTTGTATTTGTTATAGTTAGTGTTGTTGTTGCTACTGTTGTTGCTGTTTTTGTTGTTGCTGTTGTTGTTGTTGCAGCTGCTGTTGTTGCTGCAATTTTTGTTGTTGTTGTTGTTATTATTGTTGTTGTTGTGGTTGTTATTGTTGTTGTTTCTGTTGTTGATGTTTTGTTGTTGTTGTTGTTGTTGTTGTGATTGTTGTTGTTGTAGATGTTGCTAATGTTGTTAATGTTGTTGTTGCTGTTATAATTGCTACTGTTGTTGTTGTTGTTGCTGCTGCTACTGTTACTATTGTTGCTGTTGTTGTTGGTGTTGGTGGTGGTGGTGGTGGTAGTGTTGTTGTTGATGTTTCTATTGTTTTTATTGTTGATGATTTTGTTAATGATGTTGTTGTTGTTGTTGTTTCTATTGTTGTTGTTGCAGTTGTGATTTTTGTAGTTGCTGTTATTGCGGCTGTTGTCGTTGTTATTGTTGTTGTTATTGCTATTGTTGTTGCTGATGTTTTTGTTATTTTTGTTGTTGTTGTAGTTATTGTTGTTGTTGTTGTTGTGGTTGTTGTTGTTGTTGTTGTTGTTGTTGTTGCGGTTGTTCTAGTTCTTATTGCTGTTGTTGTTGTTGTTATTGATGTTGTTGTTGCTGTTGTTGTTGCTGATGTTGTTGCTGTTGTTATTGTTGTTATTGTTGTTGCTGGTTGTTTTGTTGTTGTTGTTGTTATTATTGTTATTGTTGTTGCGGTAGTTGCTTCTTCTTTTGTTAGTGTTGTTGTTGTTGTGGTGGTGGTGGTGGTTTTTGTTGTTGTTGATAACGGTTTTGTGGTTGTTGTTGTTGTTTTTGTTTTTATTATTTTAGTTTTTGTTGTTGCTGCTGTTGATTGTTGATGTTGTTGTTGTTGCTACTGTTGTTGTTGGTTGTTGTTATTGTTGTTGTTCTTATTGTTGTTGTTGCTATTGCAGTTGGTGTTGTGGGTGTTGTGGTTGTTGTTATTGTTGTGTTTATTTTTTTTTGTTACTGTTTGTGTTGTTGTTGCTTTTAATTTTTGATGATTTAGTTTGTGCTGTTGTTGTTGCTGTTTTTGTTGTTGTTGCTGTTGTTGTTGGTGGTGCTGTTGTTGTTGTGGCAAGTTTCGTTATTGTTGTTATTGTTGTTGTTACTATTGTTGTTGCTATTGTTGATGTTGTTCTTGTAATTGCTGGTGTTGTTGTTGTTGTTGTTGTTGTTGTTGTTGTTGCTATTGATGTTGTTGTTGTTGGTGGTGATATTGTTGTTGTTGTTGTTGTTTTTGTTATTGGTGTTGGTGTTGTTTTTGTTTTAATTTTTGTTGTTGCTTTTATTTAGTATTGTTTTTAGTGTTGTTGTTGTTGTTTCTATTGGTGTTGCTGTTATCGTTGCTGCTATTGTTGTTGTTGTTGTTGTTGTTGTTGCTGCTGCTATTACTATTGTTGCTATTGTTGTTGTTGCTGTTATTGGTGGTGCTGGTAGTGGTGTTGTTGTTGTTATTGTTGAAGCTGTTGTTATTGTTATGTTGTTGTTGTTGTTCTTGCTATTGTTGTTGTTATAGTTGTTGTTGTTGTTGCTGCTGTTGTTATTGCTCTTATTGTTGTTGTTGTAATTGTTGTTTTTGTTGTAGGTGTTGGCATTGTTGTTGTTGTTATTGTTAGTGCTGTTTTTGTTGTTGTTTTTGTTGTTGCATTTGTTGTTGTTTTTGTTGTTGTTCTTGTTGTAAGTTTTGTTGTATTTGTTTTGTTGTTGTTGTTATGGTTGTTTTTGTTATTGTTGTTGATGTTAATGTTGTTGTTGTTATTGTTGTTGTTGTTGTTGTTGTTGTTGTTGCCGCAAGTTTTGTTGTTGTAATTATTGTTCTTGTTACTATTGTTGTTGTAGTTGTTGATGTTGTTCTTGTAATTGCTGGTGTTGTTCTTTTGGCTGTTGTTGTTGCTGTTGTTGCTACTGATGTTGTTGTTGTTGTTGCTGCTATTGTTGTTGGTGGTGGGGGTGGTGTTGTTTTTGTTTTCATTTTTGTTGTTGCTTTTATTAGAGTTGTTTTTGTTGTTGTTGTGTTGTTTCTATTGGTGTTGCTGTTGTTGTTGTTGTTGTTGCTGCTATTATTGTTGATGATGGTTTTAAGGTTGTTGTTTTTGTGTATATTGTTATTATTGTTGTTGTTTTTGCTGTACATTGTTGATGATGTTGTTGTTGCTACTGTTGTTGTTGTTGTTATTGTTGTTGCTATTTTTGTTGTTCTTGATGTTATTGTTGCTGCTGTTGTTGTTGTTGCTGGTGTTGTTGTTGTTGTTGCTGTTTTTGTTGTTGGTGTTGGCATTGTTGTTGTTGTTGTTGTATTTGTTATTGTTAGTGCTGTTGTTGCTGTTTTTGTTGTTGTTTTTGTCGTTGTTACAGCTGCTGTTGTTGCTGCAATTTTTGTTGTTGTTGTTGTTGTTATTATTGTTGTTGTTGTGGTTGTTGTTGCTGTTTTTCTGTTGTTAATGTTGTTGTTGTTTTGTTGTTGTTGTTGTTGTTGTTGTTGTTGTGATTGTTGTTGTTGTAGATATTGCTAATGTTGTTAATGTTGTTGTTGCTGTTATAATTGCTACTGTTGTTGTTGTTGTTGCTGCTGCTACTGTTACTATTGTTGCTGTTGTTGTTGCTGTTATAATTGCTACTGTTGTTGTTGTTGTTGCTGCTACTACTGTTACTATTGTTGCTGTTGTTTTTGGTGTTGGTGGTGGTGGTGGTGGTAGTGTTGTTGTTGATGTTTCTATTGTTTTTATTGTTGATGATTTTGTTAATGTTGTTGTTGTTGTTGTTGTTTCTATTGTTGTTGTTGTAGTTGTGATTTTTGTAGTTGCTGTTATTGCTGCTGTTGTCGTTGTTATTGTTGTTGCTATTGCTATTGTTGTTGCTGATGTTTTTGTTATTTTTGTTGTTGTTGTTGTAGTTATTGTTGTTGTAGTTGTTGTGGTTGTTGTTGTTGTTGTTGTTGTTGTTGTTGCGGTTGTTCTAGTTCTTATTGCTGTTGTTGTTGTTGTTATTGATGTTGTTGTTGATGTTGTTGTTGCTGATGTTGTTGCTGTTGTTATTGTTGTTATTGTTGTTGCTGGTTGTTTTGCTGTTGTTGTTGTTATTATTGTTATTGTTGTTGCGGTAGTTGCTGCTTTTTTTGTTAGTGTTGTTATTGTTGTGGTGGTGGTGGTGGTTTTTGTTGTTGTTGAAAACGGTTTTGTGGTTGTTGTTGTTGTTTTTGTTTTTATTATTATAGTTTTTGTTGTTGCTGCTGTTGATTGTTGATGTTGTTGTTGTTGCTACTGTTGTTGTTGTTGTTGTTCTTGTTGTTGTTGTTGCTATTGCAGTTTGTGTTGTGGGTGTTGTGGTTGTTGTTATTGTTGTGTTTATTTTTGTTTGTTACTGTTTGTGTTGTTGTTGCTTTTAATTTTTGATGATTTAGTTTGTGCTGTTGTTGTTGCTGTTTTTGTTGTTGTTGTTGTTGGTGGTGGTGGTGCTGTTGTTGTGGCAAGTTTTGTTATTGTTGTTATTGTTGTTGTTACTATTGTTGTTGCTATTGTTGATGTTGTTCTTCTAATTGCTGGTGTTGTTGTTGTTGTTGTTGTTGTTGTTGCTGTTGTTGCTATTGATGTTGTTGTTGGTGGTGGTGATATTGTTGTTGTTAATTTTGTTGTTTTTGTTATTAGTTTTGGTGTTGTTTTTGTTTTAATTTTTGTTGTTGCTTTTATTTAGTATTGTTTTTAGTGTTGTTGTTGTTGTTTCTATTGGTGTTGCTGTTATCGTTGCTGCTATTGTTGTTGTTGTTGTTGTTGTTGTTGCTGCTGCTATTACTATTGTTTCTATTGTTGTTGTTGCTGTTATTGGTGGTGCTGGTAGTGATGTTGTTGTTGTTATTGTTGAAGCTGTTTTTATTGTTATGTTGTTGTTGTTGTTCTTGCTATTGTTGTTGTTATAGTTGTTCTTGTTGTTGCTGCAGTTGTTATTGCTCTTATTGTTGTTGTTGTAATTGTTGTTTTTGTTGTAGGTGTTGGCAGTGTTGTTGTTGTATTGTTAGTGCGGTTGTTGTTGTTGTTTTTGTTGTTGCATTTGTTGTTGTTTTTGTTGTTGTTCTTGTTGTAAGTTTTGTTGTATTTGTTTTGTTGTTGTTGTTATGGTTGTTGTTGTTATTGTTGTTGTTGTTAATGTTGTTGTTGTTATTGCTGGTGTTGTTGTTGTTGTTTTTGTTGCCGCAAGTTTTGTTGTTGTAATTATTGTTCTTGTTACTATTGTTGTTGTAGTTGTTGATGTTGTTCTTGTAATTGCTGTTGTTGTTCTTTTGGCTGTTGTTGTTGCTGTTGTTGCTACTGATGTTGTTGTTGCTGCTGCTGCTATTGTTGGTGGTGGTGGTGGTGGTGTTGTTTTTGTTTTCATTTTTGTTGTTGCTTTTATTAGAGTTGTTTTTGTTGTTGTTGTGTTGTTTCTATTGGTGTTGCTGTTGTTGTTGTTGTTGTTGTTACTGCTATTATTGTTGATGATGATGATGATGGTTTTAAGGTTGTTGTTTTTGTGTATATTGTTATTATTGTTGTTGTTGTTGCTGTAGATTGTTGATGATGTTGTTGTTGCTACTGTTGTTGCTGTTATTATTGTTGTCGTAGTTGTTGTTGCTATTGTTTCTATTGGTGTAGCTGTTGTTGTTGCTGCTATTATTGATGTTGTTGTTGTTGCTATTGTTGTTTTTGTTGTTGTTGTTGTCGCTAATGTTGTTGTTGTTGCCGCTGTTGTTGTTATTGTTGTAGTTGTTGTAGGTGTTGTTGTTGCTGTTGTTGTTGTTGTTGTTATTGCTGTTGTTGTTTTTTTTGTTGTTGTTGTTGCTGAAGTTTTTGCTGCTATTGTTGTTGTTGCTGGTTATGTTGTTGTTGTTGCTGCTGTTATTGTTGTTGCGGTAGTTGCTGCTGCTTTTGTTAGTTGTTGTTGTTGTTGTATTAATTCTTATTGTTGTTGCTGTTATTGTTGTTGCGGTAGTTGTTGCTGCTTTTGTTAGTTGTTGTTGTTGTTGTTTCTGTTGCTGTTGGTGTTTGTGTTGTGGCTGTTGTTGTTGTTGTTATTGTTGTGTTTATGTTTTTGCTACTGTTGTTGTTGTTGTTGTTGATGATGATGACGATAATGTTGCTGGTGTTGTTTTTATTGCTGTTGTTGTTGCTGCTATTGTTGTTGTTGTTGTTGTTGTTGTTGTTGCTGTATTTGATATTGTTGTTGGTGTTGTTGTTGCAGCTGTTGTTGCTGTTGTTGATGTTGTTCTTGTTATTGCTGCTGTTGTTGTTGTTATTGTTGTTGTTGTTGTTCTTGCTATTGGTGGTGTTGTTGTTGTTTCTGCTATTGTTGTTGTTGTTGCTGTTGGTGTTGTTTTTGTTTTTGTTTTTGTTGTTGCTTTTAATAGTGTTATTTTTTTTTGTTATTTCTATTGGTGTTGCTATTGTAATTGTTGTTATTGTTGTTGCTGTTGTTGTTACTATTGTTGTTGTTGCTATTATTAGTGTTGTTTTTTTTGCTGTTGTTGTTGTTTCTATTGGTGTTGTTGTTGCTGTTGTTATTGTTGCTATTTTTGTTGTTGTTGTTGTTGTTGTTGTTGTTGCTGCTGCTGTTACTATTATTGTTGTTGTGTTGTTGTTGTTGTTGCTGTTTTTGTTGGGGGTGGTAGTGGTGTTGTTGTTGTTGCTGTTGATGATGTTGTTGGTGTTATTGTTCAAGGTGTTATTGTTGTTGTTGTTGTTGTTGTTTGTATTGTTCTTGTTGATGTTGTTGTTGTTTTTGTAGTTGTTGTTGTTGTTGTTGTTGTTGTTGCTGCTGCGGCTGCTGTTGTTGTTGCTGGTATTACTGTTGTTGTTACTGGTATTACTGTTGTTGTTGTTGTTTTTGTTGTTGGTGTTGTTATTGTTGTTGTTGTTGTATTTGTTATTGTTAGTACTGTTGTTGCTGTTGTTGTTTTTGTTTTTGTTGTTGTTGTTGTTGTTGTTGTTGATGTTGTTGTTGCTGCAAGTTTCGTTGTTGTTGTTGTTGTTGTTATGGTTATTGTTGTTGTTGTTGTTAATGTTGTTGTTGTTATTGCTGTTATTGTTGTTGTTGTTGTTGTTGTTGTTGTAGTTATTGTTGCTACTTTTGTTGTTGTTGCTATTTTTGTTGTTGCTTTTGGTATTGTTTTTACTGTTGTTGCTATTGTTGTTTTTGTTGCTGTTATTATTGTTGTTGTAGTTGTTGTTGATGCTGTTTCTATTGGTGTTGTTGTTGTTGTTCGTGCTATTTTTGTTGTTGTTATTGTTGCTATTATTATTGTTGTTGTTGTTGTTGTTCTTTTTGTTTGTGTTGGTGTTTTTTTTGTTTTTATTTTTGTTGTTGCTTTTATTAGTGTTGTTTTTTTTTGTTGTTGTTTTTGTTTCTATTGGTGTTGTTGTTGTTGTTGCTGCTACTGTTGTTGTCGTTGCTGTAGTTGTCACGACCCAAATCCGGGGCCGCGACTGGCACCCACAATTTACCTCCTATGTGAGCGAACCAACCAATCTAACCCTTATCATTTTAACATATATCAACAGAAAATAATGCGGAAGACTTAAACTCATTAAATAAAACAAATCAACATCTATTAATTCCCCAAAATCTGGAAGTCATCATCACAAGAACATCTATCTCAAATT
>NC_028646.1:51021002-51021158 GCF_001406875.1 Solanum pennellii | reverse complement strand
CCATATACTATCCTGGTGTCGGAACGTGACACGCCGATCCTCATATTCTATCCTGGTACCGGAAAGTGGCACCAGATCCCCAAAGTTTGTGTTTTCCTCTTCGTTTCTCCTCTCTCTACTCGTGCGTTATTCTCCCTCTAACGTGGCACCCGATCC
>NC_028646.1:51010223-51012609 GCF_001406875.1 Solanum pennellii | reverse complement strand
CGGCATGGACTAGCTTTTTAGTTATTTTTGTTCTTAGACATTCTTAGTTTAGTAATTTGAGATAGATGTTCTTGTGATGATGACTTCCAGATTTTGGGGAATTAATAGATGTTGATTTGTTTTATTTAATGAGTTTAAGTCTTCCGCATTATTTTCTGTTGATATATGTTAAAATGATAAGGGTTAGATTGGTTGGTTCGCTCTCATAGGAGGGTAAATGTGGGTGCCAGTCGCGGCTCGGTTTTGGGTCGTGACATTATTGTTGTTGATGTTGTTGTTGTTTTTGTAGTTGTTGTTGTTATTGTTGTTGTTGTTGTTGTTGTTGCTGCTGCTGTTGTTGTTGCTGGTATTGCTGTTGTTGTTGTTGTTGTTTTTTTTGTCGTTGGTGTTGTTATTGTTGTTGTTGTTGTATTTGTTATTGTTAGTACTGTTGTTGCTATTGTTGTTTTTGTTTTTGTTGTTGCTGTTGTTGTTTTTGTTGTTGTTGGTGGTGCTGCAGGTTTCGTTGTTGTTGTTGTTATGGTTGTTGTTAATGTTGTTGTTATTGCTGGTGTTCTTGTTGTTATTGTTGTTGTTGCTATTTTTGTTGTTGCTTTTGGTGTTGTTTTTATTGTTGTTGCTTTTGTTGTTTTTGTTGCTGTTATTATTGTTGTTGTAGTTGTTGTTGATGCTGTTTCTATTGGTGTTGCTGTTGTTGTTCGTGCTATTTTTGTTGTTGTTATTATTGCTGTTATTGTTGTTGTTCTTGTTGTTGTTGTTGTTTTTTTTTTGTTGTTGGTGTTGGTGTTGTTTTTGTTTTTGTTTTTGTTGTTGCTTTTATTAGTGTTGTTTTTGTTGTTGTTGTTGTTTCTATTGGTGTTGTTGTTCTTGTTGCTGCTACTGTTGTTGTCGTTGTAGTTGCAGTTGTTGTTGTTGTTGTTGTTTTTGTTGTTATTGCTTCTATTACTATTGTTGCTATTGTTGTTGTTGCTGTTGTTGGTGGTGGTGGTAGCGGTGTTGTTGTTGTTTCTGTTAATGTTATTGTTGTTGTTATTGTTGAAGATGTTGTTGTTCTTGTTGTTGTGGTTGTTGCTGATGTTTTTGTCGTTTTTGTTGTTGCTGTTGTTGTTGTTGTTGTTGCGGTTGTTGTAGTAGTTGTAGTTGTTGTTGTTGTTATTGTTGTTGTTGTTGCAGTTGTTGTTGCTGATATTGTTGCTGTTATTATTGTTGTTATAGTTGTTGCTAGTTGTTTTGCTGTTGTTGTTGTTGTCATTGTTAATTTTGCTGCGGTAGTTGCTGCTGCTTTTGTTAGTGTTATTTTTGTGGTTGTGGTGGTTTTTGTTGTTGTTGTTGATGGTTTTGTGGCTGTTGCTGTTGTTGTTTTTGTTTTTATTATTATAGTTTTGTTGTTGCTGATGTTGATTGTTGATGCTGTTGTTGTTTCTACTGTTGTTGTTGTTGTTGTTGCTATTGCAGTTGGTGTTGTAGTTGTTGTTGTTGTTGTTATTGTTGTGTTTATTTTTGTATGTTACTGTTTGTGTTGTTGTTGCTGTTGATTTTTTGATGTATTTGTTTTTGTATCGGTTGTTGTAGTTGTTGTTTTTGTTCTTGTTGATGATGTTGTTGTTATTGTTAGTGCTGTTATTGTTGTTTTTGTTGTTGTTTTTGTTGTTGCTGTTGTTGTTGGTGGTGCTGTTGTTGTTGCGGCAACTTTTGTTGTTGTTGTTGTTGTTGTTACTATTGTTGTTGCTGTTGTTGATGTTGGTCTTGTAATTTCAGGTGTTGTTGCTGTTATTGCTATTGATGTTGTTGTTGTTGCTGCTATTATTTTTGTTGTTGTTGTTGGTGTTGTTTATGTTTTATTTTTGTTGTTGATTTTATTAGTGTTGTTTTTGTTGTTGTTGTTATTGTTGTTGTTGTTTCTATTAGTGTTGTTGTTGTTGTTGCTGCTGCTATTGTTGTTATTGTTGTTGTTGTTGTTGTTGTTGTTGTTGTTGTTGTTGTTGTTGCTGCTATTTCAATTGTTGCTATTGTTATTGTTGTTGTTGTTGGTGGTAGTGGTAGTGGTGTTGTTGTTGTTTCTGTTAATTTTGTTGTTGTTGTTATTGTTGAAGCTGTTGTTGTTGTTGTTGCTGTTCTTGTTGCTGATGTTTTTGTTACTGTTGTTGTTGTTGATGTTGTTGTTGTTGTTGATGTTGTTGTTGTTGTTGTTGCGGTTGTTGTACTTGTTATTGCTATTGTTGTTGTTGTTGATGTTTCTATTGTTTTTATTGTTGATGCTTTTGTTATTATTGTTGTTGTTGTTGTTGTTTCTATTGTTGTTGTTGCAGTTGTTATTTTGTAGTTGCATTTATTGCTGCTGTTGTCGTTGTTATTGTTGTTGTTGTTGCTATTGTTGTTGCTGATA
>NC_028646.1:50999519-51002317 GCF_001406875.1 Solanum pennellii | reverse complement strand
TTGTTGTTGTTGTTGTTGTTGTTGTTGTTGTTGTTGCTGCTACTGTTACTATTTTTGTTGTTGTTGTTGTTGTTGTTGCTGTTTTTCTTGGTGGTGGTAGTGGTGTTGTTGTTGTTGCTGTTGATGTTGCTGTTGGTGTTATTGTTCAAGGTGTTATTGTTGTTGTTGTTGTTGTTGTTGGTATTATTGTTGTTAATGTTGTTGTTGTTATTGCTGGTGTTGTTCTTGTTGTTGTTGTTTTTGTAGTTATTGTTGCTATTTTTGTTGTTGCTTTTGGTGTTGTTTTTATTGTTGTTGCTATTGTTATTTTTGTTGCTGTTATTAATGTTGTTGTAGTTGTTGTTGATGCTCTTTCTATTGGTGTTGTTGTTGTTGTTCGTGCTATTTTTGTTGTTGTTATTGTTGCTGTTATTGTTGTTGTTGTTGCTGCTGTTGTTGTTGCTGTTGTTGTTTTTTTTGTTGGTGTTGGTGTTGTTTTTGTTTTTATTTTTTTTGTTGCTTCTATTAGTGTTCTTTTTGTTGTTGTTGTTGTTGTTGTTTCTATTAGTGTTGTTGTTGTTGTTGCTGCTACTGTTGTTGTCGTTGTTGTTGCGGTTGTTGTTGTTGTTGCTGCTGCTGCTATTACTATTGTTGCTATTGTTGTTGTTGTTGTTTGTGGTGGTGGTGCTTTTAATAGTGTTATTTTTTTTTGTTGTTATTTCTATTGGTGTTGCTGTTGTAATTGATGTTATTGTTGTTGCTGTTGTTGTTGCTATTGTTGTTGTTGCTATTATTAGTGTTGTTTTTGTTGTTGTTGTTGTCGTTGTTTCTATTGGTGTTGTTGTTGTTGTTGCTGCTACTGTTGTTGTCGTTGTTGTGGCGGTTGTTGTTGTTGCTGCTGCTGCTATTACTATTGTTGCTATTGTTGTTGTTGTTGTTTGTGGTGGTGGTGCTTTTAATAGTGTTATTTTTTTTTGTTGTTATTTCTATTGGTGTTGCTGTTGTAATTGATGTTATTGTTGTTGCTGTTGTTGTTGCTATTGTTGTTGTTGCTATTATTAGTGTTGTTTTTGTTGTTGTTGTTGTCGTTGTTTCTATTGGTGTTGTTGTTGTTGTTGCTGCTACTGTTGTTGTCGTTGTTGTGGCGGTTGTTGTTGTTGCTGCTGCTGCTATTACTATTGTTGCTATTGTTGTTGTTGTTGTTTGTGGTGGTGGTGCTTTTAATAGTGTTATTTTTTTTTGTTGTTATTTCTATTGGTGTTGCTGTTGTAATTGATGTTATTGTTGTTGCTGTTGTTGTTGCTATTGTTGTTGTTGCTATTATTAGTGTTGTTTTTGTTGTTGTTGTTGTCGTTGTTTCTATTGGTGTTGTTGTTGTTGTTGCTGCTACTGTTGTTGTCGTTGTTGTGGCGGTTGTTGTTGTTGCTGCTGCTGCTATTACTATTGTTGCTATTGTTGTTGTTGTTGTTTGTGGTGGTGGTGCTTTTAATAGTGTTATTTTTTTTTGTTGTTATTTCTATTGGTGTTGCTGTTGTAATTGATGTTATTGTTGTTGCTGTTGTTGTTGCTATTGTTGTTGTTGCTATTATTAGTGTTGTTTTTGTTGTTGTTGTTGTCGTTGTTTCTATTGGTGTTGTTGTTGTTGTTGCTGCTACTGTTGTTGTCGTTGTTGTGGCGGTTGTTGTTGTTGCTGCTGCTGCTATTACTATTGTTGCTATTGTTGTTGTTGTTGTTTGTGGTGGTGGTGCTTTTAATAGTGTTATTTTTTTTTGTTGTTATTTCTATTGGTGTTGCTGTTGTAATTGATGTTATTGTTGTTGCTGTTGTTGTTGCTATTGTTGTTGTTGCTATTATTAGTGTTGTTTTTGTTGTTGTTGTTGTCGTTGTTTCTATTGGTGTTGTTGTTGTTGTTGCTGCTACTGTTGTTGTCGTTGTTGTGGCGGTTGTTGTTGTTGCTGCTGCTGCTATTACTATTGTTGCTATTGTTGTTGTTGTTGTTTGTGGTGGTGGTGCTTTTAATAGTGTTATTTTTTTTTGTTGTTATTTCTATTGGTGTTGCTGTTGTAATTGATGTTATTGTTGTTGCTGTTGTTGTTGCTATTGTTGTTGTTGCTATTATTAGTGTTGTTTTTGTTGTTGTTGTTGTCGTTGTTTCTATTGGTGTTGTTGTTGTTGTTGCTGCTACTGTTGTTGTCGTTGTTGTGGCGGTTGTTGTTGTTGCTGCTGCTGCTATTACTATTGTTGCTATTGTTGTTGTTGTTGTTTGTGGTGGTGGTGCTTTTAATAGTGTTATTTTTTTTTGTTGTTATTTCTATTGGTGTTGCTGTTGTAATTGATGTTATTGTTGTTGCTGTTGTTGTTGCTATTGTTGTTGTTGCTATTATTAGTGTTGTTTTTGTTGTTGTTGTTGTCGTTGTTTCTATTGGTGTTGTTGTTGTTGTTGCTGCTACTGTTGTTGTCGTTGTTGTGGCGGTTGTTGTTGTTGCTGCTGCTGCTATTACTATTGTTGCTATTGTTGTTGTTGTTGTTTGTGGTGGTGGTGCTTTTAATAGTGTTATTTTTTTTTGTTGTTATTTCTATTGGTGTTGCTGTTGTAATTGATGTTATTGTTGTTGCTGTTGTTGTTGCTATTGTTGTTGTTGCTATTATTAGTGTTGTTTTTGTTGTTGTTGTTGTCGTTGTTTCTATTGGTGTTGTTGTTGTTGTTGCTGCTACTGTTGTTGTCGTTGTTGTGGCGGTTGTTGTTGTTGCTGCTGCTGCTATTACTATTGTTGCTATTGTTGTTGTTGTTGTTTGTGGTGGTGGTGCTTTTAATAGTG
>NC_028646.1:50989519-50994519 GCF_001406875.1 Solanum pennellii | reverse complement strand
TTGTTTTTATTATTATAGTTGTTGTTGTTGCTGCTGTCTATTGTTGATGCTGTTGTTGTTGCTACTGTTGTTGTTGTTGTTGTTATTGTTGTTATTGTTGTTGTTGTTGTTATTGCAGTTGGTGTTGTAGTTGTTGTTGTTGTTGTTATTGTTGTGTTTATTCTTGTATGTTACTGTTTGTGTTGTTGTTGCTGTTGATTTTTTGATGTTTTTTTTTGTAGCTGTTGTTCCTGTTGTTGTTTTTGTTCTTGTTGATGATGTTGTTGTTATTATTAGTGCTGGTATTGTTGTTTTTGTTGTTGTTTTTGTTGTTGCTGTTGTTGTTGTTGGTGTTGTTGTTGTTGCGGCAAGATTTGTTGTTGTTGTTATTGTTGTTGTTACTATTGTTGTTGTTGTTGTTGATGTTGGTCTTGTAATTTCTGGTGTTGTTGTTGTTGCTGCTATTGTTGTTATTGTTGTTGTTGTTGTTGTTGCTGCTATTGTTGTTATTGTTGTTGTTGTTGTTGTTGTTGTTGTTGTTGTTGTTGCTGCTGCTATTTCGATTGTTGCTATTGTTATTATTGGTTATGTTGGTGGTAGTGGTAGTGTTGTTGTTGTTGTTTCTGTTAATTTTGTTGTTGTTGTTATTGTTGAAGCTGTTGTTGTTGTCGTTGCTGTTGTTGTTGCTGATGTTTTGTTATTGTTGTTGTTGTTGTTGTTGTTGATGATGATGTTGTTGTTGTTGTTGTTGTAGCGGTTGTTGTACTTGTTTTTGCTATTGTTGTTGTTGTTGATGTTTCTATTGTTTTTATTGTTGATGCTTTTGTTATTGTTGTTGTTGTTGTTGTTTCTATTGTTGTTGTTGCAGTTGTTATTTTTGTAGTTGTTGTTATTGCTGCTTTTGTTGTTGTTATTGTTGTTGTTGTTACTATTGTTGTTGCTGATGTTTTTGTAATTGTTTTTGTTGTTGTTGTCGTTGTTGTTGCTGTAGTTGTTGTTGCTGTTGTTGTTGTTGTTGTTTTTGTTGTTGTTGTTGTTGCGGTTGTTGTAGTTGTTTTTGATGTTGTTGTTGTTGATATTGTTGTTGTTGCTATTGTTATTGTTGTTATAGTTGTTGCTAGTTGTTTTGCTGTTCTTGTTGTTGTTATTGTTAATTTTGCTGCGGTAGTTGCTGCTGCTGTTGTTGTTGTTTATGTGGTTGTGGTGGTGCTGGTTTTTGTTGTTGTTCTTGATGGTTTTGTGGCTGTTGCTGTTGTTGTTTTTGTTTTTATTATTATAGTTGTTGTTGCTGTTGTTGATTGTTGATGTTGTTGTTGTTGCTACTCTTGTTGTTATTGTTATTGTTGTTATTGTTGTTGTTGTTGTTGTTGTTGTTGTTGCTGTTGCAGTTGGTGTTGTGGTTTTTGTTGTTGTTGTTATTGTTGTGTTTATTTTTGTTTGTTACTTTTTGTGTTGTTGTTGCTGTTGATTTTTGATGTTTTTATTTTTGTTGCTGTTGTTGCTGTTGTTGTTGTTCTTGTTGATGATGTTGTTGTTATTGTTAGTGCTGTTATTGCTGTTTTGTTGGTGCTGTTGTTGTTGCGGCAAGTTTTGTTGTTGTTGTTATTGTTGCTGTTACTATTGTTGTTGCAGTTGTTAATGTTGTTCTTGTAATTGATGGTGTTGTTGTTGTTGCTGTTGCTGTTGTTGCTATTGATGTTGTTGTTGTTGTTGCTGCTATTGTTGTTGTTGTTGTTGTTGGTGTTGTTTTTGTTTTTTTTGTTGCTTTTATTAGTGTTGTTTTTGTTGTTGTTGTTGTTGTTGTTTCTATTGGTGTAACTATTGTTGTTGCCGCTATTGTTGTTGTTGTTGTTGTTGTTGTTGTTGTTTTTGTTGGTGCTAATACAATTGTTGCTATTGTTGTTTTTGCTGTTGCTGTTTTTGGTGGTAATGGTGTTGTTGTAGTTTTTGTTAATGTTGTTGTTGTTGTTTCTGTTAACGTTGTTGTTGTTGTTGTTATTGTTTTTGTTGTTGTTGTTGTTGTTGTTGTTGCTTTTGGTGTTATCGCTGTTGTTGTTGATGTTGTTGTTGTGTTTATTTTTGTTATTACATTTGTTGGTGTTGTGGCTGTTATTGTTGTTGTTATTGTTGTGTTTATTTTTCTTGTTACTTTTGTTGTTGTTGTTGCTGTTGATTTTTGATGTATTTGTTTTTGCTGTTGTTATTGCTTTTGTTGTTGTTGTTCTTGTTGATGATGTTGTTGCTGGTGTTGTTTTTGTTCCTGTTGTTGCTGCTGCTATTGTTGCTTCTGTTGTTGTTCTTGCTGTTGTCAATATTGTTGTTGGTATTGTTTTTGTTGTTGGTGTTGGCGTTGTTGTTGTGATTGATGATATTGTTAGTGTTTTTGTTATTGCTATTGTTGTTGTTGCTACTGCTATTGTTGCTACAAGTTTTGTTGTTGTTTTTGTTGTCGTTGTTGTTATGGTTGTTGTTGCTGTAGTTGTTGTTGTTAATGTTGTTTTTGTTATTGCTGGTGTTGTTGTTGTTGTTGTTGCTGCTGTTGTTGTTTCTATTGTTGCTGTTGTTGTTGTAGTTGTTGCAGCTACTTTTGTTGTTCTTGCTATTTTTGTTGCTGCTTTTGGTGTTGTTTTTGTTGTTATTGCTATTGTTGTTTTTGTTGTTGTTATTATTGTTGTAGTTTTTGTTGATGTTGTTTCTATTGGTGTTGCTTTTGTTGTTGTTGCTATATTTGTTGTTGTTATTGTTGCAGTTGTTGTTGTTGTTGTTGTTGTTGTTGTTGTTGTTCTTGCTGTTGTTGTTACTATTGTAGTTTTTGGTGGTGGTGGTGTTGGTGGTGGTGGTGGTAGTGTTGTTGTTGTTGTTGCTATTGATGTTTTTGTTGTTGTTATTGTTGAAGCTGTTGTTATTGTTGTTGTTGTTGTTGTTGTTATTGATGTTGTTGCTGTTGTTGTTTGTAGTTGTTGTTTTTGCTGTTGTTGTTGTTATTATTGTTGTTGTTGCTGTTGTTGTTGCTGATATTTTTGTTATTGTTGTTGTTGTTGTTGTTGTTGCTGCTGCTGTAGTTGTTGTTGCTGTTATTGTTGGTGTTGTTGCTGTTGCTGTTGAAGTTGTTGTTGTTGCTGTTGTTGTAGTTGCTATTGATGTTGTTGTTGTTGTTATTGTTGTTGTTGTTGCTGATGTTGTTGCTGCTTTTTTTTTATTGTTGTTGCTGGTTGTGTTGCTGCTGTTGTTGTTGTTATTGTTATTGTTGTTGCGGTAGTTTGTGCTGCTTTTGTTAGTGTTGTTGTTGTTGTGGTGGTGGTAGTTTTTGTTGTTGTTGATGATTGCTTTGTGGCTATTGTTGTTGTTGTTTTTGTTGTTTTCATTTTTATTGTTATTGTTGTTGCGGTAGTTTGTGCTGCTTTTGTTAGTGTTGTTGTTGTTGTGGTGGTGGTAGTTTTTGTTGTTGTTGATGATTGCTTTGTGGCTATTGTTGTTGTTGTTTTTGTTGTTTTCATTTTTATTGTTATTGTTGTTGTTGTTGCTACTGTTGATTGTTTAAGCTATTGTTGTTGCTACTGTTGTTGTTGTTGTTATTGTTGTTGTTGTTGGTTGTGGTTGTTGTTTTTGTTATTGTTGTGTTAATTTTATTATTACTGTTTGTGTTTTTATTGCTGTTGATTTTTGATGTTTTTGTTTTCCTGCTATTGTTGGTGTTGTTGTTGTTTTTCTTGTTGATGATGTTTTTTCTGGTGTAGTTATTGTTGCTGTTGTTGTTGCTATTGTTGCTGTTGTTGTTGTTACTGCTGTTGTAAATGTTGTTGTTGCTGCTATTGTTGATGATGTTGTTCTTATTGATATTGTGATTGTTGTTCTGTTATTTTTTTTGCTGTTGTCGTTGTTGTTTTTGGTTGCGCTGCTATTATTGTTGATGCGGTAGGTGCTGCTGCTTTTGTTAGTGTTGTTGTTGTTGTTATTGTTCTTACTGTTCTTCTGGTTGTTTTTGTTGTTGTTGTCGTTTTTATCGTTGTTGCTGTTGTTGTTGGTATTGTGGTTGTTCTTGATGTTGTTATTGTTGTGTTTGTTTTCATTGTTACTGTATTTGTTGTTGTTGCTGTTGATTGTTGATGTTTACTGTTTTTACTACTGTTGTTGTTGTTGTTGATGATGATGATGATATTGTTGCTGGTGTTATTTTTGTTGTTGCTTCTATTATTGTTGTTGTTGTTGTTGTTGCTGGTGTTATTTTTTTTGCTGTTGTTGTTGTTGTTGCTGCTGTTTTTGTTGTTTCTGTATTTGATGTTATTGTTAACATTGTTGTTGCTGCTTTTGTTGCTGTTCTTGATGTTGTTCTTGTTATTGCTGGTGTTGTTGATGTTTTTGTTGTGGTTGCTGTTGTTGCTATTGGTGGTGTTGTTGTTGTTGCTGCTATTGTTGTTTTTTTTTTTTTGTTATTGTTTTTGTTGTTGCTGTTGGTGTTGTTTTTGTTTTTGTTGTTGTTGCTGTTATTAGTGCTATTTTTGTGGTTGTTGTTTCTATTGGTGTTGCTGTTGTTTCTGGTATTGTTGTTGTTGTCGTTGTTGTTGCTATTGTTGTTGTTGTTGTTGCTGCTGTTACTATTGTTGTTGTTTTTGTTGTTGCTGTTGTTGTTGGTGCGATGTTGATGTTATTGTTGTTGTTGGTGGTGGTTGTAGTGGTGTTGGTGTTGGCGTTCCTGCTGTTGCTGTTGTTATTATTGTTAGTGCTGTTGTTGCTGTTGTTAATGTTGTTTTTGTTGTTAATGATGTTGTTGCTGCAATTTTTGTTTTTGTTGTTGTTGTTGTTATGGTTGTTGCTGTTGTTGTTGTTGTTAATGTTGTTGTTGTTACTTCTTGTGTTGTTATTGTTGTTGTTGTTGTTTTTGCTATGTCACGACCCAAAACCGGGGCCGCGACTGGCACCCACAATTTCCCTCCTATGTGAGCGAACCAACCAATCTAACCCTTATCATTTTAACATATATCAACAGAAAATAATGCGGAAGACTTAAACTCATTAAATAA
>NC_028646.1:50985289-50985484 GCF_001406875.1 Solanum pennellii | reverse complement strand
TTGCCTCCACACAAGCTAACAATCATCCCTTCTCATTTACTTCTAACCTCATGAGGTCATTAGCCAAAAGCTGCACTTCTCTAGCCAATGGGCGTCTAGAAGCTTGCAAATGAGCTAGACTTCCCATGCTTCCCGCCTTTCTACTCAAGGCATCTGCCACAACATTCGCCTTCCCCGGATGATACAAAATAGTGA
>NC_028646.1:50971483-50973983 GCF_001406875.1 Solanum pennellii | reverse complement strand
CGAACCGACACGTAGAATTAGGGGGACCGGGTGTCACGAACCGACACGTAGAATTAGGGGATCGGGTGTCACGAACCGACACGTAGAATTAGGGGGACCGGGTGTCACGAACCGACACGTAGAATTAGGGGATCGGGTGTCACGAACCGACACGTAGAAATAAGGGGACCGGGTGTCACGAACCGACACGTAGAATTAGGGGATCGGAGTGTCACGTACCGACACATAGTAGTAGGGGAGCGGAGTGTCACGTACCGACACAAGAGGAATAAAGATAAAGAATCTTGAAAGATGTTAATATACTCAATCTAATGAACCTAATTCCCAAAAGAGTATGGTATTGAGGCTTGAGTCCTCATGTGTGAACTTGGCGGTGTTTATTAATGATTATAGAACTTGTTGTTGCTACACGTTGAGTATTGTAGTTGATTTATGATATTATCTGATATATACTGTTTTCTATTTTGAGTTGGCCGATGATATCTACTCAGTACCCGTGTTTTGTACTGACCCCTACTTGTATTTGTTTTCTTTGTTATTTGTGGAGTGCAGCAAACATACCGTCGTCTTCAACTCAACCGCAACTCTAGCCAGTCTTCATTACACCGGATTTCAGGGTGAGCTAATGCTTCTAGCTTGGACTGGATCTTCTTCCTCATGTCTTGATGCCTTGAAGTTCCGGCATGGACTAGCTTTTGTTTATTTTAGCTTCTTAGAATACTCTTAGTTTAGTAATTTGATCATAGATGTTCTTGTGGTGATGACTTCCAGATTTTGGGGAAATAATAGATGTTGAATTTTAGAAGTTATTGAATTGTCTTTTATTAATGAGTTTAAGTCTTCCGCATTGCTTTATGTTGATATTAAATTGAAATGTTAAGGTTTAGATTGGTTGGTTCGCTCACATAGGAGGGTAAATGTGGGTGCCAGTCGCGGCTCGGTTTTGGGTCGTGACAAACTTGGTATCAGAGCATTAGGTTCGTTGGTCTCATCACACAAGAACAGGTCTAGTAGAGTCTTAAGGAACGGTAGGGGGACGCCTTTACTTTTCTTTGAGAGGCTATAGGACTTTAGGAAAATTCCATTCTTTCTTTCTTTCGTGCTATTACTTGAATCCAATTGGTATCTAGATGATACAAATTGGTATCTGACCATCTTCACTCTATATTCGCAGATGGTCAGAACTAGAGCAACGACTACGCCAACATCAGCACCGGCGGAACAGGGTGCGTCTGAGCCAGCCGCTGGGGCTGTAGCTCGAGGAAGAGCAACGGCAAGAGGCCGTGGTAGAGGTCGTGGGAGGATGTCCTCTAGGGGAAGAGGACGAGCACCTAGCCCATCTGGTACTAGGGCGGTGACTCCTCCACCAACTGAGGAAGTGGTAAGAGAAGGGGAGGATGGGGAAAATGAACAAGTGCAGGATGAGGAAATGCCACCCCAACCTACCCCAGAGATGATCAATCAGGTTCTCGCTTATCTTAGTGGGTTGTCTGATCAGGGTCAGGCACCTCCAGTGTTTTCTGCACCAACACCTCCGATTTCAGAGGTACAACATGCAGCCACTATGGCTCCTCGTATGGATGCCTCATTGGACATAGGCACGTTTCCACGTCTGACTACTGGGCCTATAATGACAAATGATCAGCATGAACTTTTCAGTAAGTTCTTGAAATTGAAACCTCCAGTCTTCAAGGGTGCTGAATCTGAGGATGCTTACGATTTTCTGGTTGACTGTCATGAGCTACTACACAAAATGGGTATAGTAGAACGGTTTGGTGTTGAGTTCGTGAGTTATCAGTTTCAAGGGAACGCCAAAATGTGGTGGCGGTCACATGTTGAGTGTCAACCAACAGAGGCACCACCTATGACTTGGGCCTCATTCTCTAGCTTGTTTATGGAGAAGTATATCCCCCGGACTTTGAGGGATAGGAAAAGGGATGAGTTCTTGAGCCTAGAGCAGGGTAGGATGTCGGTCAATGCATATGAGGCTAAGTTTCGTGCACTATCTAGGTATGCCACTCAGCTTTGCTTCAGTTCACAAGAGCGGATTCGCCGTTTTGTGAAAGGGTTGAGGTCAGATTTGCGGATTTCAGCCTTACAGGTAGCGGCTACAGCGAAATCCTTCCAAGAAGTGGTAGATTTCGTGATAGAGGTGGAAGGAGTGAAGCCAGACGAATTCACTATGGCATCGACATCAAAGAGGTTTCGAAAGGGAGGTGAGTTTAATGGTTCTTACTCTAGCAGGACAGGGTTCCGGAGGTTACTCAGTTCGACCCGTTCAGTCTTCACTACAGGTTGTAGTTGGGGGTCCACCTCAGACCGTCAACATTTCTCTGAGAGACCTAAGCTTGAGTCCAGAGAGTGTTATGAATGTGGAGAGATCGGACACATTAGGAGGTTTTGTCCAAAACAAGGTTACAGACCCCCAACAGTCAGAGGTAGAGGTGGTCATGGAAGAGGCCGTTATTCTGGAGGGCGTGGTGGCCGAGGTAATGGTGGT
>NC_028646.1:50951269-50951648 GCF_001406875.1 Solanum pennellii | reverse complement strand
TAGAGAATGATTCCCAAGTCATAGGTGGTGCCTCTGTTGGTTGACACTCAACATGTGACCGCCACCACATTTTGGCGTTCCCTTGAAACTGATAGCTTACGAACTCAACGCCAAACCGTTCTACTATTACCATCTTGTGTAGTAGCTCATGACAATCAACCCGAAAATGGTAGGCATCCTCTGATTCTGCGCCCTTAAAGACTGGAGGTTTCAATTTCAAGAACTTACTGAAAAGTTCATGCTGATCATTTGTCATAATAGGCCCAGTAGTCAGACGTGGAAATGTGCCTATTCCCAATGATGCCTCCATGCGGGGAGCCATAGTAGCCGCATGTCGTATCTCTGAAACCGGAGGTGTTGGTGCAGAAACCACTGGAGG
>NC_028646.1:50938797-50949336 GCF_001406875.1 Solanum pennellii | reverse complement strand
GCAGGTCGTCGCAACCTCCTAAAATCCAAGTGGACTGTGACGGCCCGTCACACCTGTGACGGTCCGTCCTACACCTCCGTCCTGACGGTCAGAGACTCGTTTCCCGTACCAATTTCTCAAGAGTTGAAGTGTTTTGCAACGGGAGCTTACGACGGCTCGTCGTGGATGTGACGGCACGTCCTGCAGGTCCGTCACAGATTACAGAGAGTCAATTTTCAGTACCCAATTTCAGAATTCTAAGTATGCTGAAACAAGACATCTGTGACGGGCCGTCGTGCCTATGACGGTCCGTCGTGATGTCCGTAATCTTAGCCAGTTTTTCCAGAAATGAATCTGCTGCTCAAAACGACTAAACAGGTCGTTACATTGCTGCTACTTTTGCAGCTGTTGTAATTGTTGTTGTTGTTGATGATATTTTTGGTGTTGTTTTTTTTGTTGTTGTCGTTGTTATTGGTGTTGTTATTGTTGATGTTGTTGTTGTTGTTGGTAATGTTGTTACTATTGTTGTTGTTGCTGTTGCTCTTGCTCCTGTTGTTGTTGTTACTGTTATTGTTGATGCTTTGTTGTTGTTTTTACTATTGTTGTTGTTGCTGTTGTTGTTGCTGCTATTGTTGTTGTTGTTGTTGCTGTTGTTTCTACTGTTGTTTCTACTGTTTTTGTTGCTATTTTTCTTATTCTTGTTACTGTTGTTGTGGTTGTTATTGTTGTTGTTGTTGTTGCTTTTATTGTTGTTGTTGTTTTTGATGATGTTGTTGTTGTTGCTATTATTTTTGTTGTTACTGCTGTTGTTGTTGCTTTTGTTACTGTTGTTGTTATTTTAGTTGTTGTGGGTGTTGTTCTGGTTGTTATTGCTATTGTTGTTGTTGTTTCTGTTGTTGTCGTTGTTGCTGCAAATGTTGTTGTTGTAATTGTTGTTTTTGTTGTTGTTGTTGTTGTTGCTTTTTTTTGTTGTTGTTGTTATTTTTGTTGTTGTTGTTGTTGTTATTGTTGTTGCTATTGTTTCAGTTGTTACTGCTGTTGTTGTTGCTGTAGTTATTACTGTTGTTATTTTTGTGGTTGTTGTTGTTGTTGTTATTGTTGTTGTTTTTGTTGTGGTTGTTGTTGCTAATGTTGTTGTTGTTGTTGTTGTTGTTGTTGTTGGTGGTGGTGGTGGTGTTGTCGTTCTTGTTATTATTGTTGTTGCTGCACTTGTTGTTGCTGTTACTGCTGTTGTTGTTGTTGTTGGTATTGTTGTTGCTGACGTTGTTGCTGATGTTGTTGTTGTTGTTGTTGCTGGTTGTGTTGTTGTTGTTGTTGTTGTTGCTGCTGTTATTGTTGCTACAGTAGTTGTTGTTGCTTTTGTTGTTGTTGTTATTTTTGTTTCTATTGTTGATGTTCTTGGTGGTGGTGGTGTTGTTGTTGTTGTTGTTGGTTTTGTGGTTGTTGTTTTTGTGGTTGTAGTTGTTGCTACTGTTGTTACTGTTGTTGTTACTGCTGTACTTACAGCTGCTGTTATTCTTGTTGCTGCTGTTGTTGTTGCTGTTGTTTGTATTGTCGCTACTGCTCTTGTTGCTGTTCTTTTGTTGTTGTTGTTGTTGTTGTTGTTGTTGTTGTTGTTATTGTTATTGTTGTTGTTGTTGTTGTTGCTATTGTTGCTGTTTTTGCTGATACTGTTGTTGTTGTTGCTGCTGTAGTTGTTGCTATTGTTGTTGTTGTTGTTGTTTTTGTTGTTATTGTTGTTGTTGTTGTTGTTGTTGTTGTTTTTGCTGGTGTTGTTGCTGTTATTGTTGTTGTTATTTTTGTTGTTGTTATTGTTGTTGCTGCTGTTAATGTTGTTGTTGTTCTTGTTGGTGGTGGTTGATGTGTTTTTGTTGTTGGTGTTGGCGTTTCTGTTGTTGCTGTCATTGTTATTGTTAGTGCTATTATTGTTGTTGTTATTTTTTTTGTTGTTGCTGTTGTTGTTGTTGT
Organism: Solanum pennellii; assembly: GCF_001406875.1. Lineage (NCBI taxonomy): Eukaryota > Viridiplantae > Streptophyta > Magnoliopsida > Solanales > Solanaceae > Solanum > Solanum pennellii. The sequence goes on along the minus strand of NC_028646.1, from coordinate 50,947,389 downwards.
TGTTGTTGCTGTTGTTATTGCATGTTTTGTTATTGTTGTTGTTGATATTACTGTTGTTGTTGTTGTTGTTAATGATGTTGTTGTTCTTATTGGTGGTATTATGTTGTTGTTGTTGTTGTTATTATTGCTATTGGTGTTGTTGTTGTTGTTGCTGCTATTGTTGTTGTTGTTGTTGTTGTTTTTGTTGTTAGTGGTGGTGTTATTTTTGTTGTTTTTACTGTTGTTGTTGTTGTTGCTAATATTATTGATGTTGTTGTTGTTGATGATGTTGTTTCTATTGGTGTTGCTGTTCTTGTTGTTGCTATTGTTGTTGTTGTTGTTTTTGATGTTGTTGCTGTTGTTTTTGCTGTTGTTGTTGTTGCTGCTGCTGTTACTATTGTTGCAGTTGTTGTTGTTGTTTGTGGTAGTGGTGGTAGTGTTGTTGTTGTTATTGTTTATGATGGTGTTGTTGTTGTTATTGTTGAAGCTGTTATTGTTGGTGGTGGTGGTGGTGGTGGTGTTGTGGCTATTGTTGTTGTTGTTGCTGCTGTTGTTGTTGTTATTATTGTTGTTGTTGCTGTTGTTTTTGTTGTTATTACTGTTGTTGGTGGTGGTGGCTTAGGATTTGTTGCTGTTGCTGTTGTTGTTATTGTTAGTGCTATTATTGCTGTTCTTTTTCTTGTTGCTGTTGTTCTTTTACTGCTGCTGTTGTTGTTGCATGTTTTATTGTTGTTGTTGCTGTTGCTGTTGTTTTTATTCCTGTTGTTGTTGTTTTTGTTCTTGTTGCTGTTGTTGTTGCTGTTGTTGGTGTTATTGTTCTTGTTGGTGTTGTTGTTGTTACTATTGTTGTTGTTGCTGTTGTTGCTTCTATTGTTGTTGATGTTGTTGTTGGTGTTTTTGTTGTTGGTGGTGGTGGTGTTGTTGTTTTTGTTGTTGTTGTTGTTGTAGGTGTTGTTGTTGTTCATGTCGATGTTGTTGTCATTGTTGTTACAGTTGTTGTTGTTGCTGTTGTTGCTTTTGTTGTTGTTGATGTTGTTGTTGCTGTTGTTGTTCTTGTTGTTGTTGTTGTTGTTGTTACTATTGTTGTTGTTGCTGTTGTTGCTTCTATTGTTGTTGATGTTGTTGTTGGCATTTTTGTTGTTGTTGGTGGTGGTGTTGTTGTTTTTGTTGTTGTTGTTGTTGTAGGTGTTGTTGTTGTTCATGTCGATGTTGTTGTCATTGCTGTTACAGTTGTTGTTGTTGCTGTTGTTGCTTCTATTGTTGTTGATGTTGTTGTTGGCATTTTTGTTGTTGTTGGTGGTGGTGTTGTTGTTTTTGTTGTTGTTGTTGTTGTAGGTGTTGTTGTTGTTCATGTCGATGTTGTTGTCATTGCTGTTACAGTTGTTGTTGTTGCTGTTGTTGCTTCTATTGTTGTTGATGTTGTTGTTGGCATTTTTGTTGTTGTTGGTGGTGGTGTTGTTGTTTTTGTTGTTGTTGTTGTTGTAGGTGTTGTTGTTGTTCATGTCGATGTTGTTGTCATTGCTGTTACAGTTGTTGTTGTTGCTGTTGTTGCTTCTATTGTTGTTGATGTTGTTGTTGGCATTTTTGTTGTTGTTGGTGGTGGTGTTGTTGTTTTTGTTGTTGTTGTTGTTGTAGGTGTTGTTGTTGTTCATGTCGATGTTGTTGTCATTGCTGTTACAGTTGTTGTTGTTGCTGTTGTTGCTTCTATTGTTGTTGATGTTGTTGTTGGCATTTTTGTTGTTGTTGGTGGTGGTGTTGTTGTTTTTGTTGTTGTTGTTGTTGTAGGTGTTGTTGTTGTTCATGTCGATGTTGTTGTCATTGCTGTTACAGTTGTTGTTGTTGCTGTTGTTGCTTCTATTGTTGTTGATGTTGTTGTTGGCATTTTTGTTGTTGTTGGTGGTGGTGTTGTTGTTTTTGTTGTTGTTGTTGTTGTAGGTGTTGTTGTTGTTCATGTCGATGTTGTTGTCATTGCTGTTACAGTTGTTGTTGTTGCTGTTGTTGCTTCTATTGTTGTTGATGTTGTTGTTGGCATTTTTGTTGTTGTTGGTGGTGGTGTTGTTGTTTTTGTTGTTGTTGTTGTTGTAGGTGTTGTTGTTGTTCATGTCGATGTTGTTGTCATTGCTGTTACAGTTGTTGTTGTTGCTGTTGTTGCTTCTATTGTTGTTGATGTTGTTGTTGGCATTTTTGTTGTTGTTGGTGGTGGTGTTGTTGTTTTTGTTGTTGTTGTTGTTGTAGGTGTTGTTGTTGTTCATGTCGATGTTGTTGTCATTGCTGTTACAGTTGTTGTTGTTGCTGTTGTTGCTTCTATTGTTGTTGATGTTGTTGTTGGCATTTTTGTTGTTGTTGGTGGTGGTGTTGTTGTTTTTGTTGTTGTTGTTGTTGTAGGTGTTGTTGTTGTTCATGTCGATGTTGTTGTCATTGCTGTTACAGTTGTTGTTGTTGCTGTTGTTGCTTCTATTGTTGTTGATGTTGTTGTTGGCATTTTTGTTGTTGTTGGTGGTGGTGTTGTTGTTTTTGTTGTTGTTGTTGTTGTAGGTGTTGTTGTTGTTCATGTCGATGTTGTTGTCATTGCTGTTACAGTTGTTGTTGTTGCTGTTGTTGCTTCTATTGTTGTTGATGTTGTTGTTGGCATTTTTGTTGTTGTTGGTGGTGGTGTTGTTGTTTTTGTTGTTGTTGTTGTTGTAGGTGTTGTTGTTGTTCATGTCGATGTTGTTGTCATTGCTGTTACAGTTGTTGTTGTTGCTGTTGTTGCTTCTATTGTTGTTGATGTTGTTGTTGGCATTTTTGTTGTTGTTGGTGGTGGTGTTGTTGTTTTTGTTGTTGTTGTTGTTGTAGGTGTTGTTGTTGTTCATGTCGATGTTGTTGTCATTGTTGTTACAGTTGTTGTTGTTGCTGTTGTTGCTTTTGTTGTTGTTGATGTTGTTGTTGCTGTTGTTGTTCTTGTTGTTGTTGTTGTTGTTGTTGTTGTTGTTACTATTGTTGTTGTTGCTGTTGTTGCTTCTATTGTTGTTGATGTTGTTGTTGGCATTTTTGTTGTTGTTGGTGGTGGTGTTGTTGTTTTTGTTGTTATTGTTTTTGTAGTTGTTGTTGTTGTTCATGTTGATGTTGTTGTCCTTGTTGTTACTATTGTTGTTGTTGCTGTTGGTTCTTCTGTTGTTTTTGATGTTGCTGCTGTTGTTATTGTTGGTATTGCTGCTACTGCTGTTGTTCTTGTTGTTGTTATTGTTTTGTTGTTATTGTTGGTGTTGCTGCTACAGCTGTTGTTGTTGTTGTTGTTAATGTTATTATTGCTACTGATGTTGTTGTTGTTGCTGTTGTTGTTGCTATTGTTGTTGTTGTTGTTATTACTGCTGTTGTTGCTTTTGTTGTTGTTGCTGCTGTTGTTGTTGCTCTTTTTATTGTTGCTATTGTTGTTATTGTAGTTGTTATTGTTTTTATCGTTGTTACTGTTGTTGATGTTGTTGTTGTTGTTGCTTGTGCTGCTGCTGTTGTTACTATAAGTTTTGCAGCTTTTGTTGTTGTTGTTATTGTTAGTGCTGTTGTTATTGTTTTTGTTGTTGCTGTTATTGTTGTTGCTGCTGCTGTTGTTGCTGCAAGTTTTAGTTTTTTTTTGTTGCGGTATTTTTGTTGTTGTTGTTGTTCTTATTGCTGGTGTTGTTGTTGTTGTGGCTATTGGTGTTGTTGTTGTTGTTGATATTGTTGTTATTATTATTTTTATATTGTTGTTGGTGTTGTTTTTGTTGTTGTTGCTATTGTTATTTTTCTTTTTGTTGCTGTTATTATTGTTGTTGTTGTTGGTGTTGCTGTTGTTGTTGCTGTTGTTATTGCTTCTATTGTTGTTATTGTTGTTGCTGCTGTCTTTGTTGTTGTTGTTGTTATTCTTGTTGTTGTTGCTGTTACTATTGTTGCTGTTATTATTGCTGCTGTTGTTGTTGGTGGTGGTAGTGTTGTTGTTGTTGTTATTGTTGAAGTTGTTGTTGTTGTTATTGTTGTTGATGTTGTTGTAGTTATTGTTTCTGTTGTTGTTGTTGTTGTTGTTGCTGTTGTTGTTGTTGCTGTTGTTGTTGATGCTATTGTTGTTGCTCTTATTGCTTTTGTTGTTGTAGTTATTATTGTAGTTGTTGTTGTTGTTGTTGCTGATGTTGTTGTTATTGTTGTTGTTGTTGTTGTTGTTGCTGCTGCTGCTATAGTTGTTGTTGCTTTTGTTGTTGCTGATGTTGTTGTTGTTGTTGTTGTTATTATTGTTCTTGCTGGTTGTGTTGCTATTTTTGTTGTTGTTACTGTTATTGTTGCTGGAGTAGTTGTTGCTACTTTTGTTAGTGTTGTTGTTGTTGTGCTAGTGGTGGTGGTCTTTGTTGTTGTTGTTGATGGTTTTGTCGCTGTTGCTGTTGTTGTTTTAGTTTTTATTTTTATTGTTGTTGTCGTTGTTGCTGTTGATTGTTGATGTTGTTGTTGTTGCTATTGTTGTTGTTGTTTTTGTTGTTGATGCTTTTGTTGCTGCTGCTTACATTGTTGTTGTTGGTGCTGCTATTGTTGTTTGTTGTTGATGTTGTTGATGTTGCTGGTGGTGTTGTTTTTATTGCTATTGTTGTTGTTATTACAGCTGTTGTTCTTGCTGCTCTTATTTTCGTTGATGTGGTAGATGTTGTTATTTGTGTTGTTTTTGTTATTGTTGTTGCAGTTGTATTTTTTGTTGTTATTGATGATGTTTTTGGTGTTGTTTTTGTTATTGTTGTTGTTATTGGTGTTGTTGTTGTTCAGGTTGTTGTTGTTGTTGCTACTGTTGTTACTATTGTTATTGTTGCTGTTGTTGTTGCTGCTGTTGTTGTTGTTACTGTTGTTGCTGTTGCAGTTGTTGTTGTTACTGTTTTTGTTGCTGCTGTTGTTGTTGTTGCTATTGTTGATGTTTTTGTTGCTAATATTGTTGTTGTTGTTATTTCTATTGTTGTTTCTGCTGTTGTTGTTGCTATTTTTCTTATTGTTGTTACCGTTGTTATTGTTGTTAGTGTTGTTATTGCTGTTCTTTTTGTTGTTTCTGTTGTTATGTTGTTGCTGCTGTTGTTGCTGCAAGTTTTGTTGTTGTTGTTTTTGTTGTTGCTGTTGTTTTTAATCTTCTTCTTCTTCTTCTTCTTGTTGTTGTTGTTGTTGTTGTTACTATTGTTATTGTTGCTGTTGTTGCTTCTATTGTTATTGATGTTGTTGGTGGTGGTGGTGTTGTTGTTTTGGTTGTTGTTATTGTTGGTGTTACTGTCGGTGTTGTTGTCATTGTTGTTACTGTTGTTGTTGTTGCTGTTGTTGCTTCTGTTGTTATTGTTGGTGTTGATGCTACTGCTGTCGTTGTCGTTGTTGTTGTTGTTGTTATTATTGTTATTGATGTTGTTGTTATTGTTGGTGTTGATGCTACTACTGTCGTTGTCGTTGTTGTTGTTGTTGTTATTATTGTTATTGATGTTGTTGTTGTTGTTGTTGTTGTTGCTATTGGTGTTGTTGTTGTTGTGGCTATTGTTGTTATTGTTGTTGTTGATATTATTGTTGTTATTGTTGGTTTTGTTATTGTTGTTGGTGTTGTTTTTGTTGTTGTTGCTATTGTTATTGTTGTTGTTGTTGTTATTATTATTGATGTTGTTGTTGTTGCTGTTGTTGTTGCTGCTATTGTGGTTATTGTTGTTGCTGTTGTTTTTGTTTTTATTGTTGTTATTGTTGTTGTTGCTGTTGTTACTATAGTTGTTGTCACTGTTGTTGTTATTATTGAAGTTGTTGTTGTTGTTATTGTTGTTGTAGTTGTTGTAGTTAGTATTTCTGTTGTTGTTGTTGTTGTTGTTGTTGTTGTTGCTGTTGTTGTTGTTGCTGTTGTTGTTGATGCTATTGTTGTTGCTGTTATTGCTTTTGTTGTGGTTGTTCTGATATTGTTGTTATTGTTGTTGTTGTTGTTGTTGTTGTTGTTGCTGATGTAGTTGTTGTTGCTGTTGTTGTTGTTTTTGTTGTGATGTTGTTATTGTTGTTGTTGTTGTTATTGTTCTTGCTAGTTGTGTTGATGTTGTTGTTGTTGTTACTGTTATTATTGCTGCAGTAGTTGCTGCTGCTTTTGTTAGTGTTGTTGTTGTTGTGGTGGTGGTGGAGGTGGTTTTTGTTGTTGTTGTTGATGGTTTTGTGGCTGTTGATATTGTTGTTTTTGTTGTTATTATTTTTATTTTTATTGTTGTTGTTATAGTTGCTGTTGATTGTTTATGTTGTTGTTGTTGCTATTTTTGTTGTTGTTGTTGTTGTTGCTTTTGTTGATGCTGCTTATATAGTTGTTGGTGCTGTTGTTATTGTTGTTGTTGTTGTTGTTGTTGTTGATGTTGTTGGAGGTGTTGTTTTTATTGCTATTGTTGTTATTGTTGTTACTGCTGCTGTTGTTGCTACTATTATTTTTGTTGATGTGGTTGATGTTGTTATTTGTGTTGTTTTTGTTGTTGTTGTTGCTGCTGTTTTTACAGCTGTTGTAATTTTTGTTGTTATTGATGATGTTTTTGGTGTTGTTTTTTTGTTGTTGTTGTTGTTGTTATTGGAGTTGTTGTTGTTGATGTTGTTGTTATTGTTGCTACTGTTGTTACTATTGTTGTTGTTGTTGTTGCTGCTGCTGTTGTTGTTGTTACTGTTGTTGCTGCTGCAGTTGTTTATGTTATTGTTGTTGTTGTTGCTGTTGTTGTTGCTGCTATTGTTGTTGTTGCTAACATTGTTGTTGCTGTTGTTTCTGCTGTTGTTGTTGCTATTTTTCTTATTGTTGTTGTTATTGTTGTTATTGTTGTTGCTTTTGTTGTTGTTGTTGTTGTTGTTGATGATGTTGTTATTGTTGCTATTATTTCTGTTGTTACTGCTGTTGTTGTTGTTTTTGTTACTATTGTTATTATTTTTGTTGTTGTTGTTGTGGTTGTTATTGTTATTGTTGTTCTTTTTGTTGTTATTGTCTCTAATGTTGTTGTTGTTGGTTTTGTTGTTGTTGTTATTGCTTTTGTTGTTATTGTTATTGTTGTTATTGTTGTTGTTGCTATTGTTTCAGTTGTTACTGCTGTTGTTGTCGCTGTAGTTATTACTGTTGTTATTTTTGTGGTTATTGTTGATGTTATTGTTGTTGTTGTTGTTGTTGTCGCTAATGTTGCTGTTGTTGTTGGTGGTGGTGTTGTTGTTGTTGTTGTTGTTGTACTTGTTGTTGTTGTTACTATTGTTGTTGTTGTAGTTGTTGTTGTTGTTGTTTTGGCTGATGTTGTTGTTGATGTTGTTGTTGTTGTTATTGCTGGTTGTGTTATTGTTGTTGTTGTTGTTGTTGCTGTTATTGTTGCTGCGGTAGTTGCTGCTGCTTTTGTTAGTCTTGTTTGTCGTTGTTGTTGTTGTTTTTGCTGCTGCTGCTGTTGTTGTTCTTGTTGTTGTTGTGGCTGCTATTATTGTTGTTGTTGTTGTTGCTTCTGTTATTTTTGTTAATGTTGTTGCTGCTGTTGTTGTTATTGTTACTGTTGTTGTTGTTTTTATTTCTATTGTTGTTGGTGGTGGTGGTGTTGTTATTGTTATTGTTGTTGTTGTTTTTGTTGTTGGTTTTGTTGTTGTTGTTTTTGTGGTTATAGTTGTTGCTACTGTAGTTACTGTTGTTGTTGTTGCTGTAATTACTATTGTTGTTGTTGTTTATTGTTGTTGTTCTTGTTGTTGTTTTTTGTATTGCTGCTACTGTTGTTGTTGTTGTTGCTTTTGTTGTTGTTGTTGTTGTTGTTGTTGCTGCTGTTGTTGTTGCTGCTGTAGTTATCGCTATTGTTGTTGATGTTGTTGTTGTTATCGTTATTGTTGTTGTTTTTGTTGCTGCTGTTGCAATTATTGTTGTTGTTGTTGTGATATACCATGGTTTCACGGTATAATTAATACTTTTTCCTTAAGTTTAGTGTGTCCGAAAGCCTTTTTGTGCTAATTTTGATATAAGTTTCTCTTTGTTTTTCAGGAAATCTATCCAAAGCTGAATGCGGAGATTTTGAGCGAAAAAATGTAGAAGAGACCACCTACGGAGCTTATGACGGTTCGTCGTGCCTGTGACGGTCCGTAGGTGAAAGCGTAGTGCAGCTGCTGAAGGAAGATGGGGAAGTCTGACCAAGTGTGGGATTACGAAGCTTGTGACGGTCCGTCATGGCTGTGACGGTCCGTCCTGCAGGTTCGTAGTGAAGTTCAGATAAGTGATCCCAGTACCCAGATTCTGAGAGTTGTAAGTATTTTAGAACGAAGACCCTCGACGGACCGTTGTGCCTATGACGGTCCGTCATACTTGCCGTCGAGGGGAATGAAGAAAGCAGCAGAAGAAATTGCACCAAGTATGGGACGACGGAGTCCACGACGGTCCGTTTTTACCACGACGGTCCTTCGCGAGGTCCGACGGCCCAGCCGCGTTTTGGTAGATTTCCAGCAATTAAAATTCTTGTTTAATTAGGTTTTTGTTTTTTTACAAAATTGTTCGAAAAACCTCGTTTTGAGGTTAGACACCTGATAGTTAGACACCTGATCGTTAGACTCTTAGATTGTTAAAACTCCGTATTGGTGAACATTGTATTGTGAGATTCTTGATAATCATTAGACTTTTCGTGAGATTATTGATTA
>NC_028646.1:50936181-50938076 GCF_001406875.1 Solanum pennellii | reverse complement strand
AGTTATGAACCTGTGGGGAACACGTAAACCCTAGTTACTTTGATTAATTGATTAAAATCAAACTTTCAAAACCATTAAATGTCTATTTCAATTTCGCTAGTTATTTTTGCTCATTAGGAAATACAAACCCCCATGTTTATGTTTTTACTTTCCAAGGAAGTCATCAACCGAACACAAGTAATAACAGGTTGAAGTTAAGTCTAGACTATTTTCCTCGTGGGAGCGATCCCAACCTCACTAGTTGGGTTATTTACTTGAAAAGACCGCTTTACTTCTTATTTGAGAAGTAAGTTTGAGCCTATCAAATTTTGGCGCTGTTGCCGGGGAAAATAGCTTTTAGATTAACTTAAACTTATTACTATAGTTTAGTTGATATTTTCATGATTTTACTTTGTTTTATTGTTTTTGATTTCTTTTCAGAACTATCCTCCGTGTTTGCCAAATACACGGAGAGGAAGAGAACCGTTGTTTCCCTACTATCACGAGTTAGAGCGTACACTGCGCAATATGAATCGTAATTTGGGAATAAATGATGAGGATACGAACCAGAACATCCCAGCTCCGGTTGATGTTCATGGTCAGATGTTACCCGATGCTCCGGGTGAACATCAACAGAGGGGACGAAATCCCGTTCCACGGCCCCAAGCATACTACAGAGGCTATGATGACATAGCAGATTCGGATGGGCCACTGGTTTTGCCTCCTCTACCCGCTGGCCACACTTTTGTGGTAACTAGTAGTCGGATGCAAATGCTCACTGCCAGAGGTTTGTTTTCAGGGCTACCTTCTGAGGATCCACATGCCCATGTAGCTAAGGTAAGGGCAGTGTGTAAAAGTTGTGTGGGGAGGCCTGATTTGGATCTAGATGTAATAGGGCTCAGAGTGTTTCCTCTCTCACTGACGGGAGAGGCTACTATTTGGTTCACTGCGCTCCCATACAACTCAATCTTTACTTGGAACCAACTAAGGGATTTCTTCTTATCACGCTACTATCCAGTCTCCAAGAAACTAAACCACAAAGACAGAGTGAATAACTTTGTGGCACTACCAGGAGAGTCAGTTAGTAGTTCTTGGGATAGATTCACCTCATTCTTGAGAAGTGTTCCAAATCACCGTATAGATGATGAGTCACTGAAAGAATACTTCTATAGGGGACAGGATGATAACAAAAAAGCGGTATTGGACACTATAGCAGGGGGATCTTATGGAGAATGTCGTTATGCTGAGATCGCTGAAAAATTAGAAAAAAACTCCCGGAATAACAAAGCTTGGAGTACTAGGAAGTCTGATACAGGGAGAAACACCTTTTCAGTGCAGTCCACTCACAACCCAGCCACAGATGAGATTCGTGAAGAAATGGCTCAGATGAGAACCGAGCTTGGGTTTGTACTAAAACATGTCACTGGGGGTGCAGAAAAGATAAATGCGGTCAACTATTTGTCGAAACCACCGCCACAGAACGATGAGTGTTATTATGAGGAGGATTCCTATGCAGTAAATGAACAGATGGGGGGTTTCCGATCAAGTGCCCAAGGCTCTAATCAGGAGAATTGGCGCCAAGGTCAAGGGAACCAAGGTCGGAACTATGGTAACTACAATCGTGTGGGTCATTATGTCCGAGATGGAAACTACAATCGCGACAACAACTTCAACAGGGGTAACTATGGTAATAGAAACGACAGGAATGGACCCTATGTTCCTCCTCAAAATCGTGAAGTTACTCCTAGGTATGGTGGAGGTAGTATGTCGCGAGTTGAGGATATGTTGCATAAAATGATGGGGAGGTTCGATTCTAGTGATGAGCACAATAAAGAGTTGACAAATGATTTAACGGGTATTGGGCAAAAAGATGATACCCATGCAATATCAATTAAGCAACTTGAGTTACAATTGGC
>NC_028646.1:50929991-50934850 GCF_001406875.1 Solanum pennellii | reverse complement strand
CTCTCGATTTACAAGAAGTTGGGTTTGGGTGACCCAAAGCCCACTGCGATGCGGCTACACATGGCTGATCGAACAGTAAAACGACCTATATGGATACTCCACGATGTGCTAGTAAAAGTGGAGTCATTCATATTTCCAGCAGATTTTGTTATTCTTGATTGCGAAGTCGATTTTGAAGTGCCCATTATTCTTGGGAGGACATTCCTTGCTACGGGAAGAGCCTTAGTAGACATGGAAAAGGGGCAGATGAAATTTCGGTTGAACAATGAGGAAGTGACCTTTAATGTTTGTAGGTCCATGAGGCAGAGTGGTGAGCTCCAATCGGCATCTGCTATATCCTACAACATGGGTGAGACATCTGAGACACAAATAGAAGAACGTCTAGGTGTAGAAGCATTAGCGGCAGTAATAATGAACTTTGATAGTGATTGCATTGAAGAGTATGAGTCATTAGTTGCGGCTCTTAACCGAGGTGATGTTCGGTTTAAACCGAAGAAATTTGAGCTTGATATGAAGAATCGCGAATCCCCACCCGCGAAACCATCTATAGAGGAGGCTCCAAAATTAGAACTAAAAGCTCTCCCACCTCATCTCAAGTATGAATTCTTAGGAAATGGTGACACTTTGCCGGTAATCATTGCATCAGACCTGGATGATCAACAAGTTCAAAGTTTGGTGAAGGTACTAAAAAGGTTCAAAAGAGCTATTGGGTGGACTATTGAAGACATTATTGGGATACCTCCTTGTATTTGCTCTCATAAAATCCAACTCATGCCTGATCATAAGCCGAGTATTGAGCACCAGAGACGCTTAAATCCTCCTATGCAAGAGGTCGTGAAGAAGGAAATCATTAAGTGGTTGGATGCCGGAGTAATCTACCCAATCGCCGATAGTAGTTGGGTATGCCCGGTTCAGTGTGTACCTAAGAAAGGGGGAATGACTGTGGTCCCCAACGAAAAAAATGAACTTGTTCCAATGAGACCGGTTACTGGTTGGAGGGTGTGTATGGATTACCGTAAACTAAACTCATGGACTGAAAAAGACCATTTTCCTATGCCCTTCATGGATCAGATGTTGGATAGACTTGCCGGAAAAGGGTGGTACTGTTTTCTTGATGGATATTCGGGGTATAATCAGATTTCTATTGCACCAGAAGATCAAGAGAAAACCACTTTTACTTGTCCATATGGGACCTTTGCGTTCAGAAGAATGCCGTTTGGGTTGTGCAATGAACCCGCAACATTTCAGAGATGTATGATGTCGATATTTTCTGACATGGTGGAGGATACTATAGAAGTCTTTATGGATGATTTTTCTGTGGTTGGTGATTCATTCGAGCGGTGTTTGACCAATTTATCTGAGGTCCTTAAGAGATGTGAAGACTGCAATTTAGTACTAAACTGGGAAAAGTGTCATTTCATGGTGAAAGAGGGTATTGTGTTGGGTCATCGCATTTCAGAAAAGGGCATAGAGGTTGATCGAGCTAAAGTCGAGGTAATAGAGAGACTTCCCCCACCGATCTCTGTGAAAGGTGTGAGAAGCTTTCTTGGGCATGCAGGTTTCTACCGGAGATTCATCAAAGACTTTTCAAAGATTGCACACCCATTGTGCAAACTGCTGGAGAAAGATTGTAAATTTTGTTTTGATGAATCTTGTCTTAAGGCATTCAGTGAGCTAAAGGAAAAATTGGTGTCTGCGCCTATCATTATTTCTCCGGATTGGAACAGTCCATTTGAGGTGATGTGCGATGCTAGTGGGGTGGCTCTTGGTGTAGTACTGGGACAGAGGAAAAACAAAATCCTTCACCCCATCTACTATGCTAGTAAAGCCCTAAATGAAGCTCAGAAGAACTACACAGTGACTGAGCAAGAACTCCTTGCAGTAGTTTTTGCTTTTGAGAAATTTCGCTCCTATTTGCTAGGTACTAGAGTTATAGTGCATACTGACCACTCAGCATTGAGATATTTGATGGCAAAGAAGGATGCGAAACCTAGGCTGATTCGTTGGGTATTACTGCTACAAGAATTTGACTTTGAAGTGATGGATAGAAAAGGAACTGAAAACCAAGTTGCTGATCACTTGTCTCGTCTAGAGGATGAAGCTATGAGAGGGTTAGGGGATAAGATTGACATTGATGATACTTTCCCCGATGAACATGTATTAGCCGTTTCACAAGACTTGATCCCATGGTTCGCAGATTTTGCGAACTATCTGGCTAGTGATATTGTTCCACCAGACTTGTCTTTTCATCAAAGAAACAAGTTCATGTACGATGTGAAGAAGTACTTTTGGGATGAACCATATTTGTATAGGAGTTGTGCCGACGGGATTATTCGGCGTTGTGTTCCAGAATGTGAGATGTTGAGTGTGTTGGAGGCATGCCATTCCTCACCCGTTGGTGGACATCACAGTGATATCCGAACCGCTCATAAGATATTACAATGTGGTTACTATTGGCCAACTCTTCATCAAGATGCTCATGGGTTTGCTAAAGCATGTGACAGATGCCAACGGGATGGCGGTATTTCAAGAAAGCAAGAGCTCCCTGTAAACCCCATTCTTGTGATTGAGTTATTTGATGTTTGGGGTATTGACTTTTTGGGCCCTTTCTTGAGTTCTCATGGGATGAAGTACATTCTAGTAGCAGTTGATTATGTATCTAAATGGGTCGAAGACATAGCCCTCGAAACAATGAAGGGAAGAGTGTCACTGCATTCTTGAAAAATAATATATTCTCCCGTTTTGGCACCCCAAGGGCCATTATTAGTGATGGGGGCTCCCACTTCTGCAACAGATTGTTCAAGGAGTTATTGGAGAAATACGGGGTTCGCCATAATGTGGCCACTCCTTACCACCCTCAAACTAGTGGGCAAGTTGAAGTGTCGAATCGGGAGATCAAACAGATATTGTCCAAAACAGTGAATGCTAGTAGAACGGATTGGTCAAGGAGGCTTGATGATGCTCTTTGGGCCTACCGGACAGCATATAAGACTCCCATAGGTATGTCTCCATACCAACTTGTATATGGGAAAGCTTGTCATCTTCCGGTTGAGTTAGAGCATAAAGCCATGTGGGCTATGAAGAAGTTAAAAATGGATTGGAGCGAAGCTGCAGAGCAACGGTTAAATGGGTTGAATGAACTTGATGAATTTCGCCTGAAAGCCTATGAAAGCTCAGCCCTATACAAAGAAAAGATGAAGAAGTACCATGACAACAAAATTAAAAAACGAGAGTTTATGGTCGGGGATTTGGTGCTTTTATTCAATTCCAGATTGCGCTTGTTTCCAGGCAAACTCAAGTCCAAATGGACTGGTCCTTACACGGTTACCCAACTATTCCCTCATGGAGCAGTTGAGTTGGAAACTAAGGAGGGTGTGCGGTTCAAGGTGAATGGACAGCGCATAAAAATCTATCTCGGGCATGCTGAATCGGCGAATGAAGTGATCGAGGCATACCATCTTGATGAAGTCTGAGTAATCAAGTGGCCCAAGTCGTGCCACGACATTAAATAAGGCGCTTGTTGGGAGGCAACCTTATTCTTATCGTTTTTTTTTAGTAAGGATAGCATTTTTCTACTAATGGGTTTTTAAATTCGCAGGCACATCACCAGGAAATTCTGCAGAAAAATACTCCGCAGCAGCCACTGACGGATTTATCGACGGACCGTTGCGCGTGCGACGGACCGTCGTATGCATCCGTCGTCCAGGTACGTTTTTCTGCTATTTTGAAATTAGGGCACACACGACGGAACCTACGACGGGTAGTCACATATGCGACGGACCGTCGTCGGGGAACCGTCGCGTGATTAATGAATTCTACCCGACCGGACCCGGCCGGACCCTTTTCAAGATCTGACCGTTTATACTCCCTACCCCTCCATATTTCGCCCCATTACTTCCTTATTCCTCTCATCTCCCCTCTCTTTTCAACTTCCACATTTCCCTCCACTGATCATTGCCCCCACAATCCTCCAAAGCCTTAAAATCATCATCTACTAGTCGGAGCTGCTGCTGTGAGTGTCTACCTTGCCTCCAAGTACCTTTGCATCTTTTCTCCATTTCTACGGTATGTGTCTCTAATTTATACTCATTTATCTTGCATTTTTGTTGCTAGTTAGTATTAAGCTTAGTTCCTCATAGTATTTTGTTTACTTTATACGATTCTGCCTGATCTAGGTTACAAATGTTCGAAATTACCATGTTTACCACCCTAGACATAGGTGCTTTTGCATTGTTAGTTTCTTAGGTAGTTGGGTTAGACACATGTAGGTCCAATACACTAAAGGTTGATGTGGGTTCATCGGGGTTGTTTAGGGTACCTTTAGTTCTGTCACTGTCGTTCAGAACGAGACCCCGACGACGGACCGTCGTAGCCACGACGGACCGTCGTAGGGTCCGTTGCACAAGCCCTAGCACCCCTATCCTACCGGACACATGTGATTGACGACGGTCCGTCCTGCAAAACCGTCCCGGTTGTCAGAGACCCTGTTTCTAAGGGTCTCTCACTTTTTCCAAGTGTCCAACGACGGACATCTACGACGGACCGTCGTACCCACGACGGTCCGTCCTGCACGACCGTCATAATGGTCAGAGAACCTCTGCTAAGGGTCTCCAATATTTTTATAAGTGTCCTACGACGGACACCTATGACGGACCGTCGTACCTTCGACGGTCCGTCCTGCACGACCGTCATGATTGTCAGAGACCCCTCTTCTAAGGGTCTCCAATACTTTTCTAAGTGTCCTACGACGGACACCTACGACGGACCGTCATACCCACGACGGTCCGTCCTGCATATACCGTCATGCTGGTCAGAGACTCTCCTTCAGGGTTCTCTATTTATACAGAGTCCAAGTACAA
>NC_028646.1:50929576-50929948 GCF_001406875.1 Solanum pennellii | reverse complement strand
AGCAAAGTTCTTGTGGCTGCTTATCTGTCACTGCCTCTCCCCCACAGCTGCTGACAACATCGTTACCTGGGATCGCCCAGTGTTGATGGCGGCGATGATAGCTGGTTTCGAGGTCGACTTTGCATGGCTTCTCCAGGCAGTCATGCACGATAGGGCATTCAAGGTCACTACCACCTACCCCTTTCCGTGCATGATCTTTNGGGACCCTGAGTATGTGCCCCCAGGCACTTCCGCCCCTTCACGCCCTGCACGTGCTCCAAGAGCCACACCCAAAAAGGTGGCGACCGGTCTAGTCACTGCCTCCCATTCTGATGAGGAGCGCACACTGACCGGCACACCCTCTGGGTCAGCCACGAATGAGGAAGGAGCGTC
>NC_028646.1:50928473-50929523 GCF_001406875.1 Solanum pennellii | reverse complement strand
CCCCTCTACCGGTACTGGTCCCGCTTGCTAGGGTCCAAAAATTAGAGGCACAAATGGCCACTCTTCTGCGTCATATCCAGCCGTGGATGCAGAAGTCGATTATCGAGTCTGTAGTGCGTCTAGAGAGGAAGATGCAGCAGTTTATAGAGCGGAAGATTGCTGAGGTCAACCAGCGTCTGGACGCCTTTGAGTTGAGAGTGTTTGCCCGACCAGCCCCTCCGGTGGATGTGTCTACTCTTCAGGCTGCAGTCGATAGTCTTCGGGCAGACATCGACACGATCCTAGAGGCGAGGGTGCCGGAGTCTGAGGCCCCTTCTGTCGAGCCTGCTGAGGACACCGTGCTAGCGGCCCTGTTTACTACTTCAGAAATTCCACCACCTCCCCCTCGAGAGACTGCCAAGAGGCGTAGGGGTCGAGCAGAGGATGAGGCGCGAGCAAGGAAGAAGGAGCGCCGAGAGATGGAGGCTGCGAGGAGAGCCTCACTTGCTGAGGAGGAGGCTCACCAGATCCGAGCATCACAGTTAGCGGCTGGGAAGTCTAGCTCCCGCACTGTGGAGACAGCAGGAGGCACTACTGATGGTGCGGTTGTTGCTGAGGACACCACTGAGGGTGTTCAGATTGCAGAGAACGTGCTTTCCGGGGATCCGGACCCACCATCTTGTTGATCGACGGCGGTTTGCGCCACAAGTTTGCTTCTCCTACCACTCTAGTATTTACATTTTTATGCATTGGGGACAATTGCATGCTTTTTTGTTGGGGGTGGAGTAAATGGATAGTGAGTGTTAGGGTGAAGTCTGAGTAGCCCAATTCACTATCCTTTATTGGGGTTTTCTTGCCTGTGTTCTTTTTCCCCAAAAGACTGATTACTTTTTCTGTGGAATCGGCATGTTTATATCTTTTGTACATAGTTTAATTCTAGAGCATGATTGCTAAAATGATATCCTGATAAACTGAAAATAATGCATGACTAGGCATAGTAACTGATAATTGTGTGGCTCTAAGCATGAAATAGAGTTACACCATTGCATTACCCTAAGTCTTTAATTCGAA
>NC_028646.1:50896383-50903883 GCF_001406875.1 Solanum pennellii | reverse complement strand
TGCTGTTGTTGTTGTTGCTTTTGTTGCTGTTGTTGCTTCTATTGCTATTGATGTTGTTGTTGGTGTTTTTTTTTGGTTGTGTTGTTGTTGTTATTTTTGTTGCTGTTAATGCTCTTGTTGTTGTTGCTGTTAGTGTTGTTGTTGTTGTTGTTGTTGTTGTTGCTGTTGTTGCTTCTGTTGTTATTGATGTTACTGCTGTTGTTATTGTTTGTGTTGCTGCTACTGGTGTTTTTGGTCTTGTTGTTGTTGTTGTCTGTTCTTGTTGCTGCTACTGTTGTTGTTGCTGTAGTTATTATTGTAGTTATATTGGTGGTTGTTATTGTTATTTTTATTGTTGTTGTTGTTGTTGTTGTTGTTAGTGGTGGTGGTGCTGTTGTTGTTGTTGGTGTTGGTGTTGGTGTTGGTGTTGGTGTTGTTGTTGTTGTTGGTGGTGGTGGTGTTGTTACTGATGTTGCTGTTGTTGTTGTTGCTGCTGAAGTTGTTGTTCTTGTTGTTGTTATTGCTGGTTGTGTTGTTGTTGTTGTTGTTGTTGTTATTGCTGCTCCGGTAGTTGCTGCTGCTTTTGTTCGTCGTTTGTTCTTGTTGTTGTTGTTGTTGTTGTTACTGTTGTTGTTGTTGTTGTTCTTGTTCTTGTTGTTGTTGTTGCTGCTATTATTGTTGTTGTTGTTGTTGCTACTTCTGTTGTTGTTGTTGTTGTTGTTATTGTTACTGTTGTTGTTGTTTTTATTTCTATTGTTGTTGTTGTTGGTCGTAGTGGTGTTATTGTTATTGTTGTTGTTGTTGTTGGTGGTGGTGGTGGTGTTATTGTTATTGTTTTTGTTGTTGTTGTTGGTTTTGTTGTTGTTGTTTTTGTGGTTACAGTTGTTGCTAGTTTTGTTAATGTTGTTCTTACTGCTGTAATTACTGTTGTTGTTGTGTTGTTGTTGTTGTATTTGTTTGTATTGGTTTTACTGTTGTTGTTGTTGTTGTTGCTTTTATTGTTGTTGTTGTTGTTGTTGCTGTTATTGTTGTTGCTGTTGTCAGTGTTGCTATTGTTGTTGTTGTTGTTGCTGCTGCTGTTGTTGTTGCTGCTGTAGTTATTGGTATTGTTGTTGTTGTTGTTGCTGTTGTTGTTATTGTTGTTGTTTTTGCTGTTGCTGTTGCTGTTATTGTTGTTGTTGTTGTTGTTATTTGTTGTTATTGTTATTGTTGTTTTTACTGTTGTTGTTATTGATATTATTGTTATTAATGTTACTATTGTTGTTGTTGGTGGTGGTGGTGGTAATTGTGTTTTTGTTGTTGGTGTTGGCGTTTCTCTTGGTGCTGTTATTGTTATTGTTAGTGCTACAGTTGCTATTTTTGTTGTTGTTTTTGTTATTGTTGTTGTTGTTGTTGTTGTTGTTGCCGCTGTTTTTGCTGCAAGTTTTGTTATTGTTATTGTTGTTGTTGCTGTTGTTGTTGTTACTGTTGATGTTGTTGTTGTTATTAATGGTGTTATTGTTGTTGTTGTTGTTATTTCTATTGATGTTGTTGTTGCTGCTATTGTTGTTGTTGTTGTTTTTTTTGTTGTTGTTGGTGTTATTTTTGTTGTTGTTATTGTTGTTGTTGTTGCTAATATTATTGTTGTTGTTGTTGTTTATGATGTTTTTTCTAATGGAGTTTCTTTTGTTGTTGCTGCTATTGTTGTTGTTGTTGTTGTTGTTGTTGTTGCTGTTGTTGTTGTTGTTGTTGTTGTTGTCGTTGTTGTAGTTGTTACTGCTGCTGTTACTATTGTTGATGTTGTTATTCTTGCCGTGTGTGGTGGTGGTGGTAGTGGTGTTGTTGTTGTTGTTGTTGTTATTGAAGCTATTGTTGTTGTTGTTTTTGTTTCTATTGTTGTTGTAGTTGTTGTGATTGTTTTTGTTTTTGCTGCTGTTTTTGTATATGTTATTGTTGTTGTTGTTGTTGGTAGTGGTGTAGGAGTTGCTGCTGTTGCTTTTCTTGTTATTGTTAGTGCTGTTATTAGTGTTCTTTTTGTTGTTTTTGTTTTTGTTTTGTTGCTGCTGTTGTTGTTACAAGTTTTGTTGTTGTTGTTGTTGTTGTTGTTTCTGTTGTTGTTGCTATTGTTGTTGTTATTGTTGGTGTTGTTGCTGTAGTTGATGTTGTTGTTGTTATTGTTGGTGCTGCTATTATTTTTGTTGTTGTTGTTGTTGTAATTCCTGTTGGTGCTGTTTTTGTTGATGTTATTGTTGTTATTGTTGCGTTGTTGCTTCGATTGTCGTTTATGTTGTTGTTGGTGTTTTTTTTGGTGTTGTTGTTGTTGTAGTTTTTATTGGTGTTGTTGTTGTTCCTGTTAGAATTGTTGTCGTTGTTTTTACTATTGTTGTTGCTATTGTTGCTTCTGTTGTTATTGATGTTGCTGCTGTTGGTATGTTGGTGTTGCTGCTACTGTTGTTGTTGTTATTGTTGTTGTTGTCATTGTTATTGATGTTGTTATTGTTGCTGTTGTTGTTGCTATTGTTGTTGTTGTTGTTGTTGCAGTTAATGTTTTTGTTTTTGTTTTTGTTGTTGTTGTTGTTTCTGTTGTTGTTGTTGTAGTTGTTATTGTTGTTGTTGCTGTTTTTACTGTTGTTGTTGCTATTGTAGTTGTTGTTGTTGTTATTATTGTTGTTGTTGTTCTTATTGTTTTTATTGTTGTTGTTTTTGTTCATGATGTTGTTGCTATTGTAGTTGTTGCTGTTATTGCTGTTGTTATTGCTGTTGTTGTTGTTGGTGGTGGTGGTTGTGGTGTTGCTGTTGTTGTTGTTGTTGTTTGTGTTGTTGTTGTTGTTGCTTTTGTTGCTATTGTTGTTGTTGGTGATGTTACAGCTGTTGTTGTTTTTGTTGTTGTTGGTGTTGTTGTTGTTGTAATTGTTATTGCTGTTGTTGTTGTTATTGCTTCTGCTCCTGTTGTTGTTGCTATAAGTTTTGCTGCTTTTGTTTTGTTGTTGTTGTTGTTGTTACTATTGCTTTTGTTGTTGGTTTTGTTGTTACTGCTACAATTGTTTTTGTTGTTGTTGTTGTTGATGCTGCTGTTATTATTGTTGTTGTTGTTGTTGGTGGTGGTTGTGGTTTTATTGTTGTTTCTATTGGTGTTGCTGGTGTTTTTTTATTTTTATTGTTGTTGTTATTGTTGTTGGTGGTGTTGGTGTTGCTGGTGTTGTTTTTGTTGTTGTTGTTGTTGCTGTTGTTGTAGTGCGTGTTATTGTTGTTGGTGCTATTGTTACTATTGTTGTTGTTGTTGTTGGTGGTGTTGTTGATGTTGCTGCTATTGTTGGTGGTGGTGGTGCTATTGTTGTTGTTGATGTTGTTGCTGTTGTTGTTGCTATTGTAGTAGTAGTTGTTGTTATTTTTGTAGTTGTTGTTCTTGTTTTTATTGTTGTTGTTGTTGTTCATGATGTTGTTGCTATTGCAGTTGCTGCTGTTATTGCTGTTGTTATTACTGTTGGTGGTGCTGGTGTTGTTGGTGGTGTTGTTGGTGATGGTTTTGCTATTGTTGTTGTTGTTGTTTGTGTTGTTGTTGTTGTTGTTGCTATTGTTGTTGGCGTTACAGCTGTTGTTGTTTTTGTTGATGGTGCTGTTGTTGTTGTTATTTCTATTGTTGTTGTTGTTATTGTTGTTGTTGTTGTTCTTGTTGTTACCGTTGTTGTTGTTGCTTGTGCTCCTGTTGTTGTTGCTATAAGTTTTGCTGCTTTTGTTGTTGTTATTGTTGTTGTTGTTACTATTGCTTTTGTTGTTGGTTTTTTTGTTGTTGCTGCTATTGTTTTTGTTGTTGTTGTTGTTGTTGTTGTTGCTGCTGTTACTATAACTCCTGTTATTATTGCTGTTGTTGTTGTTGGTGGTGGTGGTTGTTTTATTGTTGTTTCTATTGTTGTTGTTGTAGTTTTTGCTATTGCTGTTGTAGTTGTTGTTGTTGCTATTGGAGTTGTTGTTGCTGCTGCTGCTATTGTTGTTGTTATTAATGTTTTTCTTGTTGCAGTTGGTGTTGTTTTTGTTCTTGTTGCTGTTGTTGTTGTCGTTGTTGTTGCTGTTATTATTATTGTTGTTGTTGTTGTTATTTCTATTGGGGTTGCTGTTGTTGTTGCTGCTATTGTTTTTGTTGTTGTGGTTGCTGTAGTTGCTGTTGTTGTTGTTGTTGCTGCTGCTACTATTGTTGTTGTTATTATTGTCGTTGTTATTGGTGTTGTTGTAGTTGTTGTTTCGGTTGTTGTTGTTGTTGTTGTAATTGTTGATGTTGTTGTGTTGTTGTTGTTGTTGCAGTTGTTGCGACTGTTGTTGTTGATAATGTTGTTGCTGGTATTTTTTTTTGTTATTGTTTTTGGTGGTGTTGGTGTTGCTGGTGATTTTTTGTTTTTATTGTTGTTGTTATTGTTGTTGGTGGTCTTGGTGTGCTGATGTTGTTTTTGTTGTTGTTGTAGTGCGTGTTATTGTTGGTGGTGATGTTGTTACTATTGTTGTTGTTGTTGTTGTTGGTGTCGTTGCTGCTGCTATTGTTGGTGGTGGTGGTGCTATTGTTGTTGTTGATGTTGTTGTTGTTGTTGTTGTTGCTATTGTAGTTGTTGTTGTTGTTGTTGTTATTGTTGTTGTTAATGTTGTTATTGTTGTTATTGTTGTTGTTGTTGTTCATGATGTTGTTGCTATTATAGTTGCTGCTGTTATTCTTGTTGTTATTGCTCTTGTTGGTGGTGGGCTTGTTGGTGGTGGTGTTGCTGTTATTGCTGTTGTTGGTGCTGTTGTTTGTGTTGTTATTGTTGTTGCGTTTGTTGCTGTTGTTGCTACTATTATTGTTGTTGTTGCTGCCGTTGTTGCGGTTGTTTTTGCTGTTCTTGCTTCTATTATTGTTGCTGCTATTGTTGTTGTTGTTGTTGTTGATAAGGTTGTTGCTGTTGTTGGTTTTGTTGTTGTTGTTACTTTTGTTGTTGATGTTTATGATGTTGTTGTTGTTGTTGTTATTGTTATTGTTGTTGTTGTTATTGCTACTGTTGTTTTTGATTTTGTTATAGCTATTGTTATTGTTGTTGTTGTTGTATTTGTTTATGTTGTTATTGTTGTTGTTGTTGGTGGTGGTGGTGTTGCTGTTGTTGTTGCTGTTGTCATTGTTGTTGTTATTGTTATTGATGTTGTTGTTGTTGTTGTTATTGTTGTTGTTGTTGTTTATGACGTTGTTGCTATTGTAGTTACTGATGTTATTGCTGTTGTTGTTGTTGTTGCTGCAGTTGTTTCTGTTGTTGTTGTTGTTACTGCTGTTTTTGTTGCTATTGTTGTTTATGCGCCTGTTGTTGTTGTTGTTGTTGTTTCTATTGGTGTTGCTGTTGTTGTTGCTGCTATTGTTTTTGTGGTTGTTGTTGCTGTTGTAGTTATGGTTGCTTCTGTTACTATTGCTGCTGTCATTATTGCTGCTGGTGGTGGTGGTGGTGTTGTTGTTATTGTTACTGTTGTTGCTGGTGTTGTTTTTGTTGTTGTAGTTATTACTGATGTTGTTGTTGTTCTTTTTGTTGTTATAGTTGCTGTTGTTAGTGTTGTTGCTGGTGTTGTTTTTGTTGTTGTTGTTGTTGTTGTTTTTATTGTTTGTGTTGTTGTTGTTATAGTAGTTATTGTTGTTGTTGTTATGGTAGTTGTTGCTGTTGTTGCGGCTATTGTTGTTGTTGTTGTTGATGTTATTGTTGTTGTTGTTGTTGATTTTATTGATGGTATTGTTTTTGTTGTAGTTCATGTTGTTGTTGTTGTTATTGTTGATTTTGTTGTTATTGTTGCTGTTGTTGCTGGTGTTGTTTTTGTTGCTGTTGGTTTTGTTGTTGCTGGTGTTGTTTTTTTTTTTGTTGTTGTTGTTGTTGTTTTTATTGTTTGTGTTGTTGTTGTTGCTTTTGTTGTTGCTGCTGTTGCTGTAGTTGTTATTTTTTTATTGTTGTTGTTGCTGATGTTGTTGTTGTTGTTATTATTGTTGTTGTTGTTGCTGTTGTTGATTCTGCTATTGTTGTTGTTATTGCTGCTAATGTTGTTGTTGCTGTTGTTTCTACTGTTGTTTCTGCTGTTGTTGTTGCTATTTTTCTTATTGTTGTTACTGTTATTATTGTTGTTATTGTTGTTGTTGTTGTTGCTTTTGATTTAGTTGTTGTTGTTGTTGGTATTGTTGTAGATGGTATTGTTTCTGTTCTTACTGTTTTTGTTGTTGCTGTTGTTATTTTTGTGGTTGTTGTTGTTGTTGTTGTTATTGGTGTTGCAGTTGTTGTTGTTGCTGTTGTTGTTTTTGTTGTTGTTATTGCTGCTGTTGTTGTTGTTATTGTTGTTGTCGTTGTTTTTGTTGCTTTTGTTGTTGTTGTTACTAATGCGATTGCTGATGTTGTTGTTGTTGGTATTGTTGTAGATGGTATTGTTTCTGTTCTTACTGTTTTTGTTGTTGCTGTTGTTATTTTTGTGGTTGGTGTTGTTGTTGTTGTTACTAATGCGATTGCTGATGTTGTTGTTGTTGGTATTGTTGTAGATGGTATTGTTTCTGTTCTTACTGTTTTTGTTGTTGCTGTTGTTATTTTTGTGGTTGGTGTTGTTGTTGTTGTTACTAATGCGATTGCTGATGTTGTTGTTGTTGGTATTGTTGTAGATGGTATTGTTTCTGTTCTTACTGTTTTTGTTGTTGCTGTTGTTATTTTTGTGGTTGGTGTTGTTGTTGTTGTTACTAATGCGATTGCTGATGTTGTTGTTGTTGGTATTGTTGTAGATGGTATTGTTTCTGTTCTTACTGTTTTTGTTGTTGCTGTTGTTATTTTTGTGGTTGGTGTTGTTGTTGTTGTTACTAATGCGATTGCTGATGTTGTTGTTGTTGGTATTGTTGTAGATGGTATTGTTTCTGTTCTTACTGTTTTTGTTGTTGC
Source organism: Solanum pennellii (assembly GCF_001406875.1). Lineage (NCBI taxonomy): Eukaryota > Viridiplantae > Streptophyta > Magnoliopsida > Solanales > Solanaceae > Solanum > Solanum pennellii. The sequence goes on along the minus strand of NC_028646.1, from coordinate 50,897,017 downwards.
TGTTGTTATTTTTGTGGTTGGTGTTGTTGTTGTTGTTACTAATGCGATTGCTGATGTTGTTGTTGTTGGTATTGTTGTAGATGGTATTGTTTCTGTTCTTACTGTTTTTGTTGTTGCTGTTGTTATTTTTGTGGTTGGTGTTGTTGTTGTTGTTACTAATGCGATTGCTGATGTTGTTGTTGTTGGTATTGTTGTAGATGGTATTGTTTCTGTTCTTACTGTTTTTGTTGTTGCTGTTGTTATTTTTGTGGTTGGTGTTGTTGTTGTTGTTACTAATGCGATTGCTGATGTTGTTGTTGTTGGTATTGTTGTAGATGGTATTGTTTCTGTTCTTACTGTTTTTGTTGTTGCTGTTGTTATTTTTGTGGTTGGTGTTGTTGTTGTTGTTACTAATGCGATTGCTGATGTTGTTGTTGTTGGTATTGTTGTAGATGGTATTGTTTCTGTTCTTACTGTTTTTGTTGTTGCTGTTGTTATTTTTGTGGTTGGTGTTGTTGTTGTTGTTACTAATGCGATTGCTGATGTTGTTGTTGTTGGTATTGTTGTAGATGGTATTGTTTCTGTTCTTACTGTTTTTGTTGTTGCTGTTGTTATTTTTGTGGTTGGTGTTGTTGTTGTTGTTACTAATGCGATT
>NC_028646.1:50883883-50886383 GCF_001406875.1 Solanum pennellii | reverse complement strand
GTTGTTGGTGGTGGTGGTTATTCTATATTTGTTGTTGGTGTTGGCATTTCTGCTATTACTGTTGGTGTTATTCTTAGTGTTGTCGTTGCTGTTGTTGTTTCTTTTGTTGTTGTTGTTGTTGTTCCTGCTGCTGTTGTTGCTGCTTGTTTTGTTGTTGTTGTTTTTGTTGTTGCTCTTGTTGTTGCTGGTGTTGTTGTGGCTAATGTTGCTATTAGTGTTATTGTTGTTGCTGCTGCTATTGTTGTTGTTGTTGGTGGTGGTGGTGTTGCTTTCGTTGTTGTTGCTGTTGTTTTTGTTGTTGTTGTTGTTATTGTTGTTATTATTATTTTTGTTTTTGTTTCTATTTTTGTTGTGGTTGTTGCTGTTGTTGTTGTTTTTGCTGCTGTTACTATTGCTGCTGTTATTATTGCTGTTATTACTATTGTTGTTGGTGGTGGTGGTGGTGGTGTTGGTGTTGTTTTTGTTATTGTTGTTGCTGCTTTTGTAGTTGCTGTTGTTGTTGTTATCGTTGTTGTTGTTTTTGTTGTTGTTGCTTTAATTGTTGTTGTTGTTGTTTGTGGTGTTGTTGTTGAATATTTTGTTTCTATTGTTACTGCTGTTGTTGTTGATGTTGTTAATGCTGTTGTTATTTTTGTGGTTGTTGTTGTTGTTGTTGTTATTGTTGTTGTTATTGTTGTTGTTGTTGTTGTTGTTGTCGCTAATTTTTTTGTTGTTGTGGTGGTTGTTTTTGTTGTTTCTGCTATTTTTGTTGTTGTTTTTGTTGTTTTTGTTGTTGCTATTGTTGTTGCAGCTGTTGTTATTGCTATTATTGTTGTTGTTATTGTTGTTGCTGTTGCTGCTGCTGTTATTGTTGCTAAGGTAGTTGCTGTTGTTGTTAGTGTTGTTGTTGTTATTATTGTTCTTATTGTTGTTGTTGTTGTTGATGATGTTGTTGTTGTTGTTGTTGTTGATGCTGTTTGTGTTGTGCCTGTTGTTGTTGTTCTTGTTGATTGCTGATGTTTTTGCTTTTGATGCTGTTGTTGCTATTGCAGTTGTTGTTGTTGTTACTGTTATTGTTATTGCGGTAGTTGATGTTGCTTTTGTTGGTTTTGGTGTTGGTGTTTTTGTTGTTGTTGTTGTAGATGATGGTTTTTTGGCTGTTGCTTTTGTTGTTTATGTTTTTATTGTTATTGTTGTTGCTGTTGATTGTTGATATTGTTGTTGTTGCTACAGTTGTTGTTGTTATTGTTGTTGTTGCTGTTGTTGTTGTTTTTATTGCTGCTGCTGTTATTGTTGTTGTGGTTGCTGCTATTGTCGTTGTTGTTGTTGTTGTTGATGTTGTTTCTGGTGTTACTTATTTTTTTGTTGTTGTTATTTTAGCTGTTGTAATTGTTGTTGTTGTTGATGTTGTTCTTTGGTGTTGTTTTTATTTTTGTTTTTATTTTTGTTAATGTTGTTGTTGTTGTTGATGTTGCTTCTGTTGTTGCTACTGTTGTTGCTATTGTTTTTGTTGTTGTTGTTGTAAATTGTTGTTGTTGTTGCTGTTGTTGTTGCTGCTATTGTTGTTGTTGTTGCTGCTAATGTTAATGTTGCTGTTGTTTCTACTATTGTTTCTGCGGTTGTTGTTGCTATTGCTCTTATTTTTTTTACTGTTGTTGTTGTAATTATTGTTGTTGTTGTTGCTTTTGTTTTTGTTTTTGTTGTTGTTGTTGTTGTTGTAATGCTATTGTTTCTTTTGTTACTGCTGTTGTTGTTGTTGTTACTGTTGTTGCTATTTTTGTGGTTGTTGTTGTTGTTGTTGCTATTACTGTGGCAATTGTTGTTATTGTTGCTGTTGTTTTTATTGTTGTTGTTGTTGCTGCTGTTCTTGCTGTTATTGTTGTTATTGTTGTTGTTTTGTTGTTGTTGTTGTTGTTGTTCTTGTTGTTACTATTGCTATTACTGATGTTGCGGTTGTTGCTATTGTTGTTGTTATTGGTTGTGGTGGTTATTGTATTTTTGTTGTTCGTGTTGGCGTTTCTGCTATTACTGTTGGTGTTATTGTTAGTGTTGTTGTTGCTGTTGCTGTTTCTTTTGTTGTTGCTGTTGTGGTTGTTGCTGCTGCTGTTGTTGCTTCTTGTTTTGTTGTTTTTGTTGTTGTTGTTGCTGTTGTTGTTGCTGGTGTTGTTGTTGCTAATGTTAATATTGGTGTTGTTGTTGTTGCTGCTCTTGTTGGTGTTGGTGTTAGTGTTGTGGTTGCTGTTGTTGTTGGTTTTGTTGGTATTTTTGCTGTTGCTGTTGTTCATGTTGTTGTTGTTGTTGCTGTAATTATTGTTGTTGTTTTTGCTGTTGTTGCTGCTGCTGTAGGTGGTGGTGGTGTTGGCGTTGCTGCTAGTTAACTATTGTTGTTATTGTTAGTGCTGTTGTTGTTGTTATTTTTGTTGTTGCTGTTGTTGTTGTTGTTGCTGCAAGTTTTTTTTGTTGTTGTTATTGCTATTGTGGTTGTTGTTGATGATGTTGTTGTTGTTATTGCTGGTGTTGT
>NC_028646.1:50877067-50877714 GCF_001406875.1 Solanum pennellii | reverse complement strand
TTTCCCAAAGTTTGTGTTTTCCTCTTCGTTTCTCCTCTCTCTACTCGTGCGTTCTTTCTGTTTGTTTTTATTCCAACCCCTCTTTCTTTTACCCTAATTAACATATAATTAAGTGTGAAAGAGGACAATAAAACCCACTAATTAACTTAAGGTTACCTCTTTTAACCCCCAAGTAATTAGACTTATTAATATTAACCCTTTTACTTTATAATTAAGGAAGGAATAGTCCAATGCGTCCCTTAAAACGTGTGAAGAAATCCGATTCTGCCTGGGACTTGCGCAACTTGTGACGGGCCGTCGTGCCTACGACGGTCCGTCACGATGGTCGTCGCAACCTCCCCAAAGTCCAGGTGGACTGTGACGGCCCGTCACACCTGTGACGGTCCGTCCTGCACCTCCGTCCTGACGGTCAGAGACTCGTTTCCCGTACCAATTTCTCAAGAGTTGAAGTGTTTTGCGACGGGAGCTTACGACGGCTCGTCGTGGATGTGACGGCACGTCCTGCAGGTCCGTCACCGTTTACAGAGAGTTGATTTTAAGTACCCAATTTCAGAATTTCTAAGTATGCTGAAACGAGACCCTGCGACGGTCCGTCGTGCCTGTGACGTTCCGTCGTGGGGTCCGTTTCCTCAGCCAATTTTCCAGAA
>NC_028646.1:50852223-50869723 GCF_001406875.1 Solanum pennellii | reverse complement strand
TTACTGTTGTTGATGTATTTGTTGTTGTTGCTGGTGTTGCAGTTGTTATTGCTATTGGTTTAGCAACTTTTGTTGTTGTTGCTGTTGTTGTTGTTCTTCTGCTATTATTTTTGTTCTTGTTGTTGTTATTGTTATTACTGTTGTTGTTGTTGTTGTTGTTACTGATGTTACTATTGCTGCTGTTATTATTACTGTTGATGTTATTGTTGGTGATGGTGGTTTTATTGTTGTTTCTGTTGTTCTTGTTGTTCTTGTTGAAGTTGTTGTTATTGTTGTTGTTGTTGCTGTTGTTGCTATTGGTGTTGTTGCTGTTGTTGCCGCTATTTTTGTTGTTGTTGTTGTTGTTGCTATTGGTGTTGTTTTTGTTGTTGCTGTTGTTGTTTTCGTTGTTGTTATTCTTGTTGTTATTGCTTTTGTTGTTGGTGTTGTTGCTCTTGTTGTTACTATTGTAGTTGTTGTTGTTGTTGTTATTGTTGTTTCTTTGTTGTTGTTGATACGTTCAAACTTACTTCTCAAATAAGAAGTAAAGGGTCGTGTCAAGTAAATAACCCAACTAGTGAGGTTCGGATCGTACCCACGAGTAAAATAGTTTAGACTTAACTTCAATCTATTATTAGTATTGTTCAGTCAATTACTTCCTTGGAAAGCAAAAATGATAAAAGGGGGAATTTCTATTTCTAAATAGATGAAAATAGCTAGCGAAATTAAAAGAGACAATTAACAGCTTCAAATGTTGGAGTTTAATCAATTACTAAAAGTAACTAGGGTTTACGTGTTCCCCGCAGGTTCATAACTTGATAATTTTAACTATAACAATTCTTTCCTATTATCTTGCATGCAAAGTGATAAGTTATGTATTTCTAAATCCTTGGTCCGGCATCTAGAAAATTTCACTCTGCACCTTGGCCCGGCTACGTGTGTTGCTATACTAAACTTTACCTTTACCTCATATTAAGCATCATATTCGATATTTGACTAAGTTATTACCTCGTACCAATCAATACTAGCCTATTAGATAGTATACACTAAATATATGTTTATAATTCTTTTCCTATTATCTACCTCCTTGGTCCGACAAGTAGCATTAAGGCGAGTTCTAACGTTGGCCATCCGTTAAAAAGACTTCTAAGCGAAAGAATTATCAATACATGCAAGACACTATTCTAGAATTGTTCTTTTAGTTAGGTTTTACCTCATTATTCGCCTATGGTTCCCACAACCCTAGTTATGGAGTTTAGTTACCCATAGTCATAATCACAATATTCAAATACATGAGATAAGAATTCATGCACTTACTTCAATGAGAAAGAGTTAAATTCGAAAGTTCACTTGATTAATCAGCAAAAGTCACCAACAATCATTACAAAAGTCTCAAAATATTCAAGAATCTCACAATAATCAAGGGTCTAACGAAATAATCCAGAGTCTAACCTCAAAAACGAGGTTTTTTGAACTATTTATAATAAAAAAAAACTAATTAAATAAGGACTCTATTTGCTGGAAATTTGTCAAAACGCGGCTGGGTCGACGGACCTCGCGACGGATCGGCGTGGTCACGATGGACCGTCATGGACTCCGTCATCCCATACTTGTGCAATTTCTTCTGTTGCTCTGTTCATTACCCTCGACGGCAGGTATGACGGATCGTCATAGGCACAACGGTCCATCGGGGGTCTCCATTCCAAAACACTTGAACTCTTGGAATTTGGGTACTAGGACTACTTCTCTGAACTTCATGACGAACCAGCAGGATGGACCGTCATGGCTAGGACGGTCCGTCACGCACTCCCTAACCCCACACTTGGTCAGACTTCCCCATCTTCCTTCAGCAGCTGCACTGCGCTGCCACCTACGGACCGTCACGGGCACGACGAACCGTCACAAGCTCCGTAGGTTGTACTTTTCTATATTTCTCGCTCAAAAACCTCTGCATCCATCTTTTAGAAAGATTTCCTGCAAATAAATAAAAATTAGCACAAAAAGGCTTTTGGACACAGTAAACATAAGCAAAAAGTATTAATAATACCGTGAAACCACGGTATATCAACACCCTCAACGTAAATTCGTTGTTTGTCCTCAAGCGACGCACTATGACTCAATACAAAATCTTTGTACAATAGTATCCATGTTTTATCCTTCGCAATCATTTGGCTATCAATACCGATTAATCTCATCATATTTATGCATGCAATCATTATTAGGCTTGATTTATGTGGCATCAGACCATTACACAGACTCACCATGCACTAACACCTATCCTCTTCAATTTCTCACCAAGGTGCTAATATTTCCGGTATTGCAACTAGTGTCGTCACTTCAAAACAAATCCTCATTTTTCGCACAATGATTCCAGTTTGAGTATAAGGATTACTTTTCAACACTCACTCTCAGAACAAATTCACACTCATTCATACATATTTCCATAAGCTTGCCCTTATTTTCACTGCTTTAAGTTCGCTATACAACTCTTAGGATCACGATAGGACTTTCTTAGCTTGTAACATAGTCTCAGGGTCAGGTAGGGTATATTTAGGTATACATTAGTGACTTTTTGCCCTTCTTGACATATCGGCTAAACACACTACATTCTATCATTTCATTTTGCCCAGTTTCTCATATTCTTTCACCTTTCTATTTTCCCTTTTTTCTTCATTTGTGTAAGTGACTCTCTTCTTTTCTTGCTTGTATTTCTTGTATATTTTTTTTTTACTTTTCTTTCAACTAATTCTTGAGTCACTTTACTTTTATTCTTTCTCTCTCTTTGTTCTTTCAACCCCACTTTCCAGAGCATTCCTCATAATAGCCACCCTCAACTCATGGCTTTGCCATGAGTCAAATTACAGAATACCCAATGTTGGGTCAGGGCCATAAAAAGCTGAGGTGCACATGTTCAAGGAGGGACCAGGGCCAACACATTATTCTCAGAAAAGATCAGTTGGGGTGAAAAAGAAAGGTCTAGTTTAAGCTCAAATCATTTGGATCAAAGAAGGATAAATTTCATTTGGTTTTCTTTTATTTAGGCTAAATATGGTTTATATTGAATAAGGGCCTATGATCCTTTCCTAATTGTCTATTACAACTTACTTTTAGCAGGACTAACCAGGCAAGTTCTAGCTCAGTACAAATAGTGGACTATCCAAATCATCCTCAAACTCACTTGACATCTCATTACTCTACCAGATTATCAGACACGTGGTTTGAATTTTAGACTTAGGGTCATGCAGTGTTGTACCCCTATGTAATGCTTAGAGCAACACATTTATCAATTACTATGCCTAGTCATGCATCATTCTCCATTTTATCAGGATATCATTTTAGCCATCATGCTTCAGAATTAAACTATGTACACAAGATATAGACATGCCGGTTCAACAGAAAAAGTAATCATTCTCTTGGGGAAAAAGAACACAGGCCAGAAAACCCCAAAAGAGGATAGTGAATTGGGCTACTCAGACTTCACCCTAGCACTCACCTTCCATTTACCCCACCCCCAAAAAAAAAGATATGCAATTGTCCCCAATGCATAAAAAAATTTAAATACACGAGTAGTAGGTGAAGCAAACCTGGGGAGCAAAGCGCCGACGATCAGCAAGCTGGTGGGTCCGGTTTCCCAGAACCCACTACCTCTGTAATCTGGACACCCTCAGTAGTGTCCTCAGCATACACAACACTATCAGCAGTGCCTCCCGCTATCTCCACATTTCTGGAGCTAGATGCCCTAGCAGCTAACTCTTCTACTCTTATCTTACGCGCCTCCTCATCAACAAGCGAGGCTCTCCTCGCAGCCTCCATCTCATGGAGCTTCTTCTTCCGTGCTCGAGCTTCATCCTCCTCTCGACCCCTACGCCTCTTGGCATGCTCTCTAGGGGGAGGTGGTGGAATCTCTGAAGTGGCGAATAGGGCCGCCATCACTTTGTCTTCAGCAGGCTCTGCAGAAGGTGCCTCAGACTCAGGCACCCTAGCCTCTAAGATCATGTCAATGTCTGTGCGAAGACTGTATACCGCAGCCTGAAGGATTGACAGATCCACCAGAGGGGATGGTCGGGCAAACTCTCGCAACACCAAAGCATCCAAGCGCTGATGAACCTCAGCGATCTTCCGCTCTGTGTGCTGGACCATTCTCCGCTCCAAGCGCTCTTCTACCTCAACAATAGACTTCTACATCCAAGGCTGGATGTGATGAAGAAGTGGAGCCATCTGTGCCTCTAATTTCTGGACCCTAGCAAGCGGGACCAGAGCGGGGAACGGGGCTGAACGAGAGGAGCTCGGGGTAGTGCTACTACCCGGGATAGACTCGACCGCGGTAGTGTCAGTGGAAGCCTCCTGCGTAGCCGTGCGGGCCTGTGCTACCGTATCAGCCAGATTGTCACCAAGTGGAGGCAACTCTGGATGGGGCCCTCTGCGTGGAGTCAACTCATTGGCCTCATCCCTGATGAGGCTGATATCAACATTGCCCAGCGGGGTCTTGAGATGATCAACGTGCCATATAGGCACACCTGCGGACCTGCATAGAGAATTAATCATGCACGGGAAAGGGTAGGTAGTTGTGACCTTAAATGCCCTCTCGTGCATGACTGCGTGTAAAAGCCAAGCAAAATCCACCTCAAATCTGGTTATCATTTCCACCATCAGTACTGCTCGATCCCATGTGACTGTATTATCAGCGGCTGTTGGGGAAAGGCAGTGGCGGACAATCAACCACAAAAACTTCGCCGTGAAGGTCATGATGGCCTTCTTGATGTCTCCCTTCAGCTCGGTCACCCAGTCAGCACCCTCTCCATCAACGGACAAATGCAGGGCCATCCACCTCTTGGTGGTCTCTCTCAGTGATGGCTCACGCAGGAATTGGCCATCTTTGACAATCTGCCATTGGTAGTAAAACTCGGCGGTGAGAGGGGTCCAGTTGGCATCAACATTCTCGCCGTATAGATACCGGCGGATGGCAGGCAGGGAGATATCAACCTGAATGCCATGTGCTCGGACCTGCTCCAGTGGGGCCTGTTTGGCGGGGGCAGCCCGCTTATCAATATGTGATCTGAGAGTCGCTACGTATGAGGCGTAGAACTCTCGGACAAACTCTTCACTATAACGTCCCAACGGACGCTCTGTCCACTCTAGTCGTTGTCCGTTGAAGAGATTATGGATCTCTGGCATCGTCGGGGGACTTCTCGTAAGGACTCGACGCTCCAATGTGAGTGTCCGAGTCATGACTCCTTTGTCATTCATGAACTTTGCATCGGAATAGACTTGATACTGCCCGTCGACACACCACCGGTTGGGCTGGTCGGTAACCGGGGTGAGAGCAAGAGTTGGTGAACCGGGTGTGGATTCCGAACTGTCGGCCTCATTAGACGAGGCAGACTCTGCAGCGGTGGTGGGTGCGGGAACCTCAGCAGATCCGGAGGCTTCCTACGACCACGAAACTCCGAAGGAGCCAGACGCTCCTTCTTTATTAGTAGCTGACCCAGAAGGTGTGACGGTCAGTGTGCGCTCCTCATCAGACTGGGAGGCAGTGACTACGCCGGACGCCACCTTTTTGGGTGTGGCTCTGGCAGCACGTGCAACTCGAGATTCAGTGGAAGTGCCTGGGGGCACGTACTCGGGGTCACACTCATCATTAGAGCCAATGACCAGGTGGGCAGACGGGGCAACAGACTTTGATCGCCCGCGTGCATAGACTCGATCTTGTTTTGGTGCACTAATAGATAGTACATGTAAAGAATCAATATTTAGTACTAAAAGGAGCAGACAAGACTAGCAAAATCACACAAAATAAATAAAAGAGTTAAGATGTAATGATATTTCTATAGTAACAGTGAAACACGACGGGCCAGGTGACGGCTCGTCGTGAGTATGACGGACCGTCATGGTTCCGTCGTGTCTTACTTAGACTTTTTTCATATGGAGAACCCTGATGGAGAGTCTCTGACAAGTATGACGGTATATGCAGGAAAAACCGTCACAGGTACGACGGTCCGTCGTAGGTGTCCGTCACTAGACACTTGAAAAAAAATATGGAGACCCTTAGGAGAGGGGTCTCTGACCATTATAACGGTTATGCAGGACGGACCGTCGAGGATATGACGGTCCGTTATAGTTGTCCGTAAGAGGACACTTAGAAAAAGTATGAAGACCCTTAAGAGAGGGGTCTCTGACCATCATAACGATTATGCAAGACGGACCGTCTTGGGTATGATGGTCCATCGTAGTTGTTCATTTGAGGAAACTTAGATAAATAGAGAGAGACCCTTAGGAACAGGGTCTCTGACAACCAGAATGGTTGTGCAGGACAGACCGTCGTGGGAATGACGGTCCGTCGCATGTGTCTGTTGAAGGACACTTAGGAAGAGTGAGTGACCCTTAGGAAGAGGGTCTCTGATAACTAGAACAATTGTGCAGGACGTACCATCGTGGGAACGACGGTACGTCGCATGTGGCCGTTGGTGGACATTTTTAGAAAATAGGACAGTGGGGTGTTAGGGCTGTTGGAACAGACCCAATGACGGTCCGTCGTGTGTACGAGGGTCCGTCATCGGGGTCTCATTCTGTAACTCAGTGACAGAATTGGGGATTCCCCATTCATCCCCTATGACCCAAGTCGAATTGGTAGTGTTTTAACCTACATTTGTTAACCCAAATACCTAGTAAACTAGCAATGCTAAAGAACCTATTTCTAGAGTTTTAACACGGCAATTTCGAGGTTTTCAACCTTGGTCAGACAGAATTATATTAAAGAATGAACCTATCATGAAGAACTAGGCTAATACTAATTGATAAACTAAAATGCAATATAAATGAGTAGAAATTAGAGACACATACCTGAGAATTTGAGAAAAACAAGAGAGAAAGGTACTTGTTGATCAAGTAGAGACCCACAACAGCAGCTCTGACTAGTAGATGATGAATTTTAGGAATTTGGAGAATTTGGGGAAAATGATCGGTTGTAAGAGAGAGGGGTTATGATCTTTGTAAGTTGAAAATGGAGGGAAATGGGAGAAAGAGTGAAGGAATGGGGTGAAATGAAGGGGTGGCGGTTTTAAATGTTAAATTTTTAAAAAACCCCAGCCAGGTCGGGTTGGGTACGCTTCATTAATCACGCGACAATTCCCCGACGACGGTCCGTCTGAGTTGTGACGGTACGTCGTTGGTTCCATCGCGTGTGCCCTAGTTTGAAAATAACAGAAAGACGTACCTGGCACGACGGATTCATGCGACGGTCCGTCACAGGAATAACGGTCCGTCGATGTATCCGTCACTGGCTGCTGCAGAGTGATTCTCTGCAGAATCTCGTGGTGCTGTGCCTGCAAATTTAAAACCCATTACTAGAAAATGCAACCATTACTACAAAGAAAAACTATAAGTATTGGGTTGTCTCCCAACAAGCGCCTTATTTAACGTCGCGGCACAACTGAGGACACTTGATTACTCATCCTCCATAAAGATGGTATGCCTCTATCACTTCGTTCACCGATACAGTATGCCCAAAATAGAGTTTAATTCGTTCTCTATTCAGCTTAAACCACACTACCTCCTTGGTTATTAACTCAACTGCTCCATGAAGGAATACTTGGGTAATCAAATAAGGGCCAGTCCATTTGGAATTGAGCTTGCTCGGAAGCCAATGCAGCCTTGGACTGTCTAATAGCACCAAATCCCCAACCATAAACTCTCGTTTTTCACTTTTTAGGTCATTATCCTTCTTCATCTATTCTTTGTGGGATATAGCAGATACTGATTGGAGCTCACCACTTTGCCTCATGGACCTACAAATGTTGAAGGTCGCTTCTTTACTGTTCAACCAGAATTTCATCTGCCCCTTTACCATATCAACTAAGGCTCTACCCGTAGCAAGGAATGGCCTCCCAAGAATAATAGGCACTTCAGAATCGACTTCACAATCAAGAATAGCAAAATCTGCCGAAAATATGAACAACTCCACTTTTACTAGCTCATCGTGGAGTATCCCTATAGTCCTTTTCACTGTTCGATCAGCGATCAGTAGCCACATCGCAGTGGGCTTGGGTCACTCAAACCCAAAATCTTGTAAATCGAGAGGGGCATGAGATTTATGCTTGCCCCCAGATCACATAATGTTTTCACAAAATGTAATGACCCGACTGTACAAGGAATAGTGAACACACCTGGATCTTCTTTTTTTCATACGAGAGATCTTGTAGCAATAGCACTACAATGCTGCATTCGATCATCATCCTCGAAAGTGAACGATCTTTTCTTTGTAACAAGATCTTTTAAACACTTGGCATAACCGGGCATTTGTTCTAGATATTCTATCAAAGGGACATTGATAGAAAGCTGCTTCAGCATTGTTGTAAAACGCTGATATTTACCATCCTCAGTCTTTTTCACTAATCTCTGAGTAAATAAGGGTGGTGGTCTAGGAATGGGAATTACCTTTATAGGGACTTCTGCACCTTTTCCAGTGCTATCTTCTGCTTCACCACTACCATCTACCAGCTTATCATTATCCTTTCTCACCTTTTCCTTATTAGACAGCATAGGTTGGTCAATGGTTTGCTTACCACCCCGAGTAGTGATTGCCATACAATATCCATCATTTTTTTGATTTTGCACAGTGTTGCTAGGAACAGTGCCCGGTTGCCGTGTGTTCACAGTCGCAGATAATTGGGCCATTTGCAACTCGATCTGCTTAATCGATATTGCCTGTGTATTGACTGTTTGACCAATACCCGCTAAATCACTCCTTAACTCTTTAATGTGCTCATCACTAGCATCCAACCTTCTCATCATTTTGTGCAACATATCCTCAACTCGCGCCATACTATCTCCACCATCCCTAGGAGTAACATCACGATTTTGAGGAGGAACATAGGGCCCATTCCTATCATTTCTGTTACCGTAGTTACCCCTGTTGAAGTTGTTGTCGCGGTTGTAGTTTCCATCTCGGACATAATGACCCTCACGGTAATAGTTACCATAGTTCCGACCTTTGTTCCCTTGAACTTGGCGCCAATTCTCGTGATAAGAGCCTTGGGAACTTGGTCGGAAACCCCCCGTCTACTCATTTACCGCATAGGAATCCTCCGCATAATAGCATTCATCATTAGGTGGTGGTAGTTTAATCAAGTAGTTTGCTGCATTTATCTTTTCTGCACCCCCAGTGATATGTTTTGGTATTAACCCATGCTCAGTTCTCATCTGAGCCATTTCTTCACGAATCTCATCTGCGCCTGGGTTGTGAGTGGACTGCACTACGAAGGATTTCTCCCGATATCTGACTTCCCAGTACTCTAAGCTTTATTATTCCGTGAGATTTTCTCTAATTTTCCAGCAATCTCAGCATAAGGACACTCCTCATAAGATCCACCTGCTAAAGTGTCCAACACCGCTTTATTATTATCATCCTGTCCCCGATAGATCATTAAGTGACTCATCATCTATGCGGTGATTGGGTACGCTTCTCTAAAATGATGTGAATCTATCCCAAGAACTACTAACTAACTATCTTGGTAGAGCCACAAAGTTGTTCACTCTGTCTTTTTGGTTTAGTATCTTGGAAACCGGGTAGTAGCGTGCTAAGAAAACGTCCCTTAGTTGGTTCCAAGTAAAAATTGATTTCTAAGGGAGCTCAGTGAACAATATAGCAGCCTCTCATGTCAGTGAGAGAGAAACACTCTTAGCCCTATTACATCCAAGTCCAATTTAGGCCTCCCTACACAACTTTTACACACTGCCCTAACCTTAGCTATAAGGGCATGCGGATCCTCAGAAGGTAGCCCTGTAAACAAACCTCTGGTAGTGAGCATTTGCATTAGGCTACTAGTTACCACAAATGTGTGGCCTGGTGGTAGAGGGGGCAAGAGAAGTGGCCCATCCGAGTCTGCTATATTGTCATAGCCTATGTAATATTCTTGGGGCTGTGGAGCGGGATTTTGTCCCCTCTGTTGGTGTTCACCCTGAGCGTCGGGTAACAACTGACCATGAACATCAACCGGAGCTGGGATGTTCTGGTTTGGATCATCATCATTGATTCCCGAGTTTCGATTCATGATGCGTAGTGTACGCTCTAATTCGTGATCGTAGGGAAACAAAGGTTTTCTTCCTCTCCATGTATTTGGCATACAAGGAGGATGGTGTTGCAAGAATCAAAAACAATAAAACAAAGTTAAATCAAGAAAATATCAACTAAACTATAGTAATAAGTTTAAGTTAATCTAAAAGCTACTTTCCCCGGCAGCAGCGCCAAAATTTGATACGCTAAAACTTACTTCTCAACTAAGAAGTAAAGCAGTCGTGTCAAGTAAATAACCCAAGTAGTGAGGTTGGGATCGTTCCCACGAGGAAAATAGTTTAGACTTAACTTCAATCTATTATTACTATTGTTCAGTCAATTACTTCCTTGGAAAGCAAAAATGATAAAAGGGGGGTTTTCTATTTCTAAATAGATGAAAATAGCTAGCGAAATTAAAAGAGACAATTAACAGCTTCAAATGTTGAAGTTTAATCAATTAGTAAAAGTAACTAGGGTTTACGTGTTCCCCACAGGTTCATAACTTGATAATTCTAACTATAACAATTCTTTCCTAGTATCTTGCATGCAAAGTGATAAGTTATGTATTTCTAAATCCTTGGTCCGGCATCTAGAAAATTTCACTCCGCACCTTGGTCCGGCTACGTGTGTTGCTATACTAACCCTTACCTTTACCTCATATTAAGAATCATATTCGATATTTGACTAAGTTATTACCTCGTACCAATCAATACTATCCTATTAGATAGTATACACTAAATCTATGTTGATAATTCTTTTCCTATTATCTACCTCCTTGGTCGGGCAAGTAGCATTAAGGCGAGTTCTAACGTTGGCCATCCGTTAAAAGGACTTCTAAGCGAAAGAATTATCAATACATGCAAGACACTATTCTAGAATTATTCTTTTAGTTAGGTTTTACCTCATTATTCGCCTATGGTTCCCACAACCCTAGTTATGGAGTTTAGTTACCCATAGTCATAATCACAATATTCAAATATATGATATAAGAATTCATGCACTTACTTCAATGAGAAAGAGTAAAATCTGAAAGTACACTTGATTAATCAGCAAAAGTCACCAACAATCAATTTTAAAAGTCTCAAATTATTCAAGAATCTCACAATAATCAAGGGTCTAACCAAATAATCCAGAGTCTAACCTCAAAAATGAGGTTTTTTGAACTTTTTATAAAAAATAAAAACCTAATTAAATAAGGACTCTATTTGCTGGAAATCTATCAAAACGCGGCTGGGTCGACAGACCTCACGATGGATTGTCGTGGTCATGAGGGACCGTCATGGACTCCGTCGTCCCATAAGTGTGCAATTTCTTCTGCTGCTCTCTTCATTACCCTCGACGGCAGGTATGACGGATCATCATAGGCACAACGGTCCGTCGGGGGTCTCCGTTCCAAAACACTTGAACTCTTGGAATTGGGTACTGGGACTACTTCTTTGAACTTCATGACGAACCAGCAGGACGGACCATAATCGCTATGACGGTCCGTCACGCACTCCGTAACCCCACACTTGGTCAGACTTCCCCATCTACCTTAAGCAGCTGCACTGCGATGCCACCTACGGACCGTCACGGGCACGATGAACCATCAGAAGCTCCGTAGGTGGTACTTTTTTGTATTTCTCGCTCCAAAACCTCCTCATTCATCTTTTAGACTGATTTCTTGCAAATACAGAGAAACTTACATAAAAATTAGAACAAAAAGGCTTTTGGACACACTATATATCAGTTGTTATTATTGTTTTTGTTGTTGTTGTTGTTTATGACGTTGTTGCTATTGTAGTTGCTGTTGTTATTGTTGTTGTTGTTGTTGCTGTTATTGCCGTTGTTTTTGCTCCTGTTGTTGTTATTGTTTTTGTAACTGTTGTTGTTAGTGTTGTTGTTGTTATTGATATTGTTTCTTTTGGTGTTGTTGTTGTTGTTGCTACTATTCTAGTTGTTGTTGTTGCTACTATTCTAGTTGTTGTTGTTGCTACTATTCTAGTTGTTGTTGTTGCTACTATTCTAGTTGTTGTTGTTGCTACTATTCTAGTTGTTGTTGTTGCTACTATTCTAGTTGTTGTTGTTGCTACTATTCTAGTTGTTGTTGTTGCTACTATTCTAGTTGTTGTTGTTGCTACTATTCTAGTTGTTGTTGTTGCTACTATTCTAGTTGTTGTTGTTGCTACTATTCTAGTTGTTGTTGTTGCTACTATTCTAGTTGTTGTTGTTGCTACTATTCTAGTTGTTGTTGTTGCTACTATTCTAGTTGTTGTTGTTGCTACTATTCTAGTTGTTGTTGTTGCTACTATTCTAGTTGTTGTTGTTGCTACTATTCTAGTTGTTGTTGTTGCTACTATTCTAGTTGTTGTTGTTGCTACTATTCTAGTTGTTGTTGTTGCTACTATTCTAGTTGTTGTTGTTGCTACTATTCTAGTTGTTGTTGTTGCTACTATTCTAGTTGTTGTTGTTGCTACTATTCTAGTTGTTGTTGTTGCTACTATTCTAGTTGTTGTTGTTGCTACTATTCTAGTTGTTGTTGTTGCTACTATTCTAGTTGTTGTTGTTGCTACTATTCTAGTTGTTGTTGTTGCTACTATTCTAGTTGTTGTTGTTGCTACTATTCTAGTTGTTGTTGTTGCTACTATTCTAGTTGTTGTTGTTGCTACTATTCTAGTTGTTGTTGTTGCTACTATTCTAGTTGTTGTTGTTGCTACTATTCTAGTTGTTGTTGTTGCTACTATTCTAGTTGTTGTTGTTGCTACTATTCTAGTTGTTGTTGTTGCTACTATTCTAGTTGTTGTTGTTGCTACTATTCTAGTTGTTGTTGTTGCTACTATTCTAGTTGTTGTTGTTGCTACTATTCTAGTTGTTGTTGTTGCTACTATTCTAGTTGTTGTTGTTGCTACTATTCTAGTTGTTGTTGTTGCTACTATTCTAGTTGTTGTTGTTGCTACTATTCTAGTTGTTGTTGTTGCTACTATTCTAGTTGTTGTTGTTGCTACTATTCTAGTTGTTGTTGTTGCTACTATTCTAGTTGTTGTTGTTGCTACTATTCTAGTTGTTGTTGTTGCTACTATTCTAGTTGTTGTTGTTGCTACTATTCTAGTTGTTGTTGTTGCTACTATTCTAGTTGTTGTTGTTGCTACTATTCTAGTTGTTGTTGTTGCTACTATTCTAGTTGTTGTTGTTGCTACTATTCTAGTTGTTGTTGTTGCTACTATTCTAGTTGTTGTTGTTGCTACTATTCTAGTTGTTGTTGTTGCTACTATTCTAGTTGTTGTTGTTGCTACTATTCTAGTTGTTGTTGTTGCTACTATTCTAGTTGTTGTTGTTGCTACTATTCTAGTTGTTGTTGTTGCTACTATTCTAGTTGTTGTTGTTGCTACTATTCTAGTTGTTGTTGTTGCTACTATTCTAGTTGTTGTTGTTGCTACTATTCTAGTTGTTGTTGTTGCTACTATTCTAGTTGTTGTTGTTGCTACTATTCTAGTTGTTGTTGTTGCTACTATTCTAGTTGTTGTTGTTGCTACTATTCTAGTTGTTGTTGTTGCTACTATTCTAGTTGTTGTTGTTGCTACTATTCTAGTTGTTGTTGTTGCTACTATTCTAGTTGTTGTTGTTGCTACTATTCTAGTTGTTGTTGTTGCTACTATTCTAGTTGTTGTTGTTGCTACTATTCTAGTTGTTGTTGTTGCTACTATTCTAGTTGTTGTTGTTGCTACTATTCTAGTTGTTGTTGTTGCTACTATTCTAGTTGTTGTTGTTGCTACTATTCTAGTTGTTGTTGTTGCTACTATTCTAGTTGTTGTTGTTGCTACTATTCTAGTTGTTGTTGTTGCTGTTATTGCCGTTGTTTTTGCTCCTGTTGTTGTTATTGTTTTTGTAACTGTTGTTGTTAGTGTTGTTGTTGTTATTGATATTGTTTCTATTGGTGTTGTTGTTGTTGTTGCTATTGTTTTTTTTGTTGTTGTTGTTGTTGCTGTCGTTGTTGTTATTGTTGCTACTATTCTAGTTGTTGTTGTTGCTGCTGCTGTTGTTACTTTTGTTGTTATTGGTATTACTGCTGCTGTTGTTGGTGGATGTTGTGGTGTTGGCGTTGCTGCTGTTTCTATTTTTGTTATTGTTACTGCCGTTGTTTTTATTGTTGTTAATTTTGTAGTTGCTGTTGTTGTTGTTGTTGTTGTTGTTGTTGTTATTGTTGTTGCTGCTGTTATTGCTGCATGTTTTGTTGTTGTTGTTGTTTTTGTTGTTGTTGTTGTTGTTGCTGTTGTTGATGTTGTTGTTGTTATTGCTGATGTTATTGTTGTTGTTGATGTTGTTATTGCTGGTGTTGTTGCTATTGGTGGTGTTGCTGCTGTTGTTGTTATTGTTGTTGTTGTTGTTATTCTTATTGTTGGTGATTTTTTTGTAGTTGTTATTGTTGTTGTTGTTGTTGTAGTTATTGTTGTTATTGTTGTTGTTGTTGTTGTTGTTGCTGTTATTATTGTTGTTGTGTTTTTTGTTGTTGTTGCTGTTGATATTGCTGTTGTTATTATTGTTGCTGCTGTTCTTATTGCAACTGTTGTTATTGTTTTTGTTGTTGTTGTTGGTAGTGTTGTTGTTGTTGTTGCTGTTACTATTTTTTGTTATTGTTGAAGCTATTGTTGTTGTTGTTGTTGTTATTGTTGTTATTGTTGCTATAGTTGTTGTTTCTATTGTTGTTGTTGTTGTTGCTATTGTTGTTGCTGGCATTGTTTCTATTGGTGTAGCTGTTGTTGCCGCTGTAATTGTTATTGCTGCTGATGTTGTTGCTGCTATTGTTGTTGCTACTGTTGTTGTTGTTGCTATTGTTGTTGTTGTTGTTGCTGCTACTGTTGTTTTTGTTGTTGTTGTTGTTACCTTTGTTGAAGATGTTGTTGTTGTTGTTGGTGGTGCTGTTGTTATTGTTGTTGTTTTTGTTGTTGCTTATGTTAGTTATTGTTATTGTTGTTGTTGTTGGTTGTGATGGTGGTGGAGTTGTTGGGTTGCTACTATTGTAGTTGATGTTGTTGTTATTATTGCTATTATTTTGATTGTTGTTATTGTTATTTTTGTTGTTATTTTTGTTTATGACGTTGTCGCTATTTTAGTTGTTGTTGTTATTGTTGTTGTTGTTGGTGTTTTTGTTGTTGCTGTTGCTGTTGTTTCTGTTTTCTTTGTTGTTACTACTGCTGTTGTTGCTGCTGTTATTGTTATTGTTGTTGTTATTGCTACAGTTGTTATTTTTTATGGTGATGTTGTTATTGTTGTTGTTATTGTTGTTGTTTATGTTGTTATTGTTATTGTTGTTGTTGTTGTTGGTGGTGGTGGTGGTGGTGGTGCTGTTGTCACTATTATAGTTGCAGTTATTTATTTTTTTATTATTATTGTTTTTGTTGTTGTTGTTATTGTTTATGACGTTGTTGCTATTGTATTATTGTTGTTGTTGTTGCTTTTGTTTCTGCTATTTTTGTTGCTGCTATTGTTGTTGCTTTTGTTGCTGCTGATGTTGTTTCTATTTTTGTTGTTGTTGTTACTGTTGTTGGTGATGTTGTTGTTGTTGTTGTTGCTGTTGTTGTCTCTAATATGTTGTTGTTGTTGTTGTTGTTACTATTGTTGTTGTTGTTGTTGTTATTGCTGCTATTGTTTTATTAGGTGTTGTTGTTGCTGTTGTTGTTGATGATGTTATTGCTGTTGTTGTTTTTGTTGAAGTTGTTTTTTGTGTTGTTGTTGTTGTTGTTTTTGTTGTTGTTGTTTCTGCTAATGTTTGTATTATTGTTGCAGCTGTTATTGTTGTTGTTGTTGCTGCTATTGTTGTTGTTGTTGCTATTATTGGTTTTGCTGTTGTTTTGTTGTTGCTTCTATTGTTGTTGATGTTGTTGCTCATGTTGTTATTGTTGTTATTGCTGTTGTTGTTGCTGTTGTTATTGCTGCTATTGTTGCTGTTGTTGCTATTATTATTGTTGCTGTTGTTTTTGTTGTTTTGTTGTTGCTGCTATTGTTGTTGACGTTGTTGCTCATGTTGTTGCTGCTGTTATTGCTGTTGTTGTTGCTATTGTTGTCGTTGTAGTTGTTGCTAATGTTCTTGTTGTTTTGGTTGTTTTTTTACTGTTGTTGTTGGTGGTGGTGGTGGCGTTGTTAGTGTTGGTGTGTTGTTGTTGTTGGTGTTATTGTTGTTGTTGTCGTTGCTGCTGTTTTTGCTGTTTTTGTTGTTGCTGTTGTTGTTGTTGCTCCTATTGTTGTTGCTACTGTTGTTATTGTTGGTGTTGCTGCTACTGCTATTGTTGCAGATGTTGCTGATGTTTTTATAGTTGTTGTTGTTGTTGTGGTTGTTATTGCTCTTGTAGTTGCTATTATTGTTGTTCTACTTATTGTTGTTGTTGTTGTTGTTGCTGCTGTTTTTATTGCTGTTGTTGTTGTTATTGTTTTTGTTTCTATTTGTGTTGTTGTTGTTGTAAGTGCGTGCTATTGTTGTTGTTATTGTTGTTGTTGCTATTGTTTTTGTTGTTGTTATTGTTATTATTGTTGTTGTGGTTATTATTTTTGTTGTTGCTGTTTGTGTTGTTGTTGTTGCTAATATTGTTGTTGTTGTTGTTATTAATTTTGTTGTTGCTGTTTGTGTTGTTGTTGTTGCTAATATTGTTGTTGTTGTTGTTATTAATTTTGTTGTTGCTGTTTGTGTTGTTGTTGTTGCTAATATTGTTGTTGTTGTTGTTATTAATTTTGTTGTTGCTGTTTGTGTTGTTGTTGTTGCTAATATTGTTGTTGTTGTTGTTATTAATTTTGTTGTTGCTGTTTGTGTTGTTGTTGTTGCTAATATTGTTGTTGTTGTTGTTATTAATTTTGTTGTTGCTGTTTGTGTTGTTGTTGTTGCTAATATTGTTGTTGTTGTTGTTATTAATTTTGTTGTTGCTGTTTGTGTTGTTGTTGTTGCTAATATTGTTGTTGTTGTTGTTATTAATTTTGTTGTTGCTGTTTGTGTTGTTGTTGTTGCTAATATTGTTGTTGTTGTTGTTATTAATTTTGTTGTTGCTGTTTGTGTTGTTGTTGTTGCTAATATTGTTGTTGTTGTTGTTATTAATTTTGTTGTTGCTGTTTGTGTTGTTGTTGTTGCTAATATTGTTGTTGTTGTTGTTATTAATTTTGTTGTTGCTGTTTGTGTTGTTGTTGTTGCTAATATTGTTGTTGTTGTTGTTATTAATTTTGTTGTTGCTGTTTGTGTTGTTGTTGTTGCTAATATTGTTGTTGTTGTTGTTATTAATTTTGTTGTTGCTGTTTGTGTTGTTGTTGTTGCTAATATTGTTGTTGTTGTTGTTATTAATTTTGTTGTTGCTGTTTGTGTTGTTGTTGTTGCTAATATTGTTGTTGTTGTTGTTATTAATTTTGTTGTTGCTGTTTGTGTTGTTGTTGTTGCTAATATTGTTGTTGTTGTTGTTATTAATTTTGTTGTTGCTGTTTGTGTTGTTGTTGTTGCTAATATTGTTGTTGTTG
>NC_028646.1:50837223-50849723 GCF_001406875.1 Solanum pennellii | reverse complement strand
TGGTGGTGGTGTTGCTGTTGTTGTTGTTATTGCTACTGCTCTTGCTGTTGGTGTTGTTGTTGTTGTTGTTGCTATTGGTGTTGTTGTGGTTGTTGCTGCTATTCGTGTTGTTGTTGTTCTTTTTGTTGTTGTTGTTGGAGGTGTTTTTGTTGTTGTTCTGTTGTTGTTGTTTTTGTTGTTTCTTTTATTAGTGTTGTTGTTGTTACTACTATTGTTGTTGTTGTTGTTGTTGCTGCTGTTGTTGCTTTTGTTGTTGTTGCTGTTATTGCTGCTGCTGTTGTTGTTGTTGGGGCTGGCGTTACTGCTATTGCTGTTGTTGTTATTGTTAGTGCTGTTGTTGTTGTTGTTGTTAATTTTTTTGTTAATGTTTTTGTTGTGGTTGTTGCTGTCGTTATAGCTGCAAGTTTTGTTATTGTTGTTGTTGTTGCTGTTATTGTTTCTTTTGTTGATGTTGTTGTTGTTATAGCTGGTGTAATTGTTGTTGTTGATGTTGTTATTGCTGGTGTTGTTTCTATTGGTGATGTTGTTGTTGTTGATGTTATTGTTGTTGTTGTTATTGTTGTTTTTGTTGGTGTTGTTTTTGTTGTTGTTGTTGTTATTATTGTTGTTATTGTTGTTGTCGCTGTTGTTGTTGCTGCTATTGTTGTTGTTGTTGTTGTCATTTTTGTTGTTGTTGTTGTTGTTGTTGCTTTTGTTATTATTGCTGCTGTTATTATTGTTGTTGTTGTTATTGTTGTTGTTGGTAGTATTGTTGTTGTTGTTGCTGTTGATTTTGCTGTTTTTGTTATTGTTTAAGCTATTATTATTGTTGTTGTTGTTATTCTTGTTGTTATTGTTGCTGTAGTTGTTGTTTCTGTTGTTGTTGTTGTTGTTGCTATTGTTGTTGCTGCTGTTGTATCTATTTGTGTTGCTGTTGTTGCCGCTGTTGTTGTTGTTGCTGCTGATGTTGTTGCTGTTGTTGTTGTTGCTCTTGTTGTTGTTGTTGTTGCTTCTACTGTTGTTGTTGCTGTTGCTGCCGATGTTTTTGTTGTTTGTTTTTTTTTGTTGTTACTTTTGTTGTTGATGTTGTTGTTATTGTTTTTGCTGCTGTTCCTGTTATTGAAGTTGTTGTTGTTATTGTTGTTTCTGTTGTGGTTGTTGTTACTGCTGCTGCTGTTGCTGATGTTGTTTTTGCTCCTGTTGTTGTTGTTGTAGTTGTTGCTGCTATTGTTATTGTTGTTGTTGCTGTTGTTGTTGATGTTGTTCCTGTTTGTGTTGTTGTTGTTGTTACTATTGTTGATGTTGCTGTTGTTGCTTCTAGTGTTGTTGATGTTGTTGTTGGTGTTTTTGTTGTTGTTGTTGTTGTTGTTGTTGTTTTTGTTGCTGTTGTTGTCGTTCCTATTGTTGTTGTTGTTATTGTTGTTACTAATGTTGTTGTTACTGTTGTTGCTTCTGTTGTTGTTGATGGTGCTGCTGTCGTTATTGTTGGTGTTGCTGCTACTACCTTTGTTGTTGTTGTTGCTGCTATTGCTGTTGTTGTTGTTGATAATGATGATGTTGTTGTTGTTGCTGTTGTTGTTGCTATTGTTGTTGTTGTTGTTACTGTTTTTGTTGTTTTTCTTGCTGCTGCAGTTGTGGTTGTTGCTGCTGTAGTTGTTGCTATTGTTGTTTTTGTAGTTGTTGTTGTTGTTTTTGTTTTTCTTGTCGTTACTGTTGTTGATGTATTTGTTGTTGTTGCTTGTGCTGCTGTTGTTATTACTATTGGTTTAGCAACTTTTGTTGTTGTTGCTGTTGTTGTTGTTCTTCTGCTGTTATTTTTGTTCTTGTTGTTGTTATTGTTGTTACTGTTGTTGTTGTTGTTACTTATGTTACTATTGCTGCTGTTATTATTACTGTTGTTGTTATTGTTGTTGTTTCTGTTGTTGTTGTTGTTGTTGTTGAAGTTGTTGTTATTGTTGTTGTTGTTGTTGTTGCTATTGGTGTTGTTGCTGTTGTTGCCGCTATTGTTGTTGTTGTTGTTGTTGTTGTTGTTGCTATTGCTGTTGTTTTTGTTGTTGTTGCTGTTGTTGTTGTCGTTGTTATTCTTGTTGTTATTGCTTTTGTTGTTGGTGTTGTTGCTCTTGTTGTTACTGTTGTAGTTGTTGTTGTTATAGTTATTGTTGTTATTTTATTGTTGTTGATACGCTCAAACTTACTTCTCAAATAAGAAGTAAAGCGGTCGTGTCAATTAAATAACCCAACTAGTGAGGTTCGGATCGTACCCACGAGGAAAATAGTTTAGACTTAACTTCAATCTATTATTACTATTGTTCAGTCAATTACTTCCTTGGAAAGCAAAAATGATAAAAGGGGGATTTTCTATTTATAAATAGATGAAAATAGCTAGCGAAATTAAAAGAGACAATTAACAGCTTCAAATGTTGGAGTTTAATCAATTATTAAAAGTAACTAGGGTTTACGTGTTCCCCACAGGTTCATAACTTGATAATTTTAACTATAAAAATTCTTTCCTAGTATCTTGCATGCAAAGTGATAAGTTATGTATTTCTAAATCCTTGGTCCGGCATCTAGAAAATTTCACTCTGCACCTTGGTCCGGCTACGTGTGTTGCTATACTAACCCTTACCTTTACCTCATATTAAGCATCATATTCGATATTTGACTAAGTTATTACCTCGTACCAATCAATACTAGCCTATTAGATAGTATACACTAAATCTATGTTGATAATTCTTTTCCTATTATCTACCTCCTTGGTCCGGCAAGTAGCATTAAGGCGAGTTCTAACGTTGGCCATCCGTTAAAAAGACTTCTAAGCGAAAGAATTATCAATACATGCAAGACACTATTCTAGAATTGTTCTTTTAGTTAGGTTTTACCTCATTATTCGCCTATGGTTCCCACAACCCTAGTTATGGAGTTTAGTTACCCATAGTCATAATCACAATATTCAAATACATGATATAAGAATTCATGCACTTACTTCAATGAGAAAGAGTTAAATTCGAAAGTTCACTTGATTAATCAGCAAAAGTCACCAACATTCATTACAAAAGTCTCAAAATATTCAAGAATCTCACAATAATCAAGGGTCTAACGAAATAATCCAGAGTCTAACCTCAAAAACGAGGTTTTTTGAACTATTTATAAAAAATAAAAACCTAATTAAAGAAGGACTCTATTTGCTGGAAATTTGTCAAAACGCAGCTGGGTCGACGGACCTCGCGACGGATCGTCGTGGTCACGACGGACCGTCATGGACTACGTCATCCCATACTTGTGCAATATCTTCTGTTGCGCTGTTCATTACCCTCGACGGCAGGTATGACGGATCGTCATAGGCACAACGGTCCATGGGGGGTCTCCGTTCCAAAACACTTGAACTCTTGGAATTTGGGTACTGGGACTACTTCTCTGAACTTCATGACGAACAAGCAGGACGGACCATGATGGCTACGACGGTCTGTCACGCACTCCGTAACCCCACACTTGGTCAGACTTCCCCATCTTCCTTCAGCAGCTGCACTGCGCTGCCACCTACGGACTGTCACAGGCACGACGAACCGTCACAAGCTCCATAGGTTGTACTTTTCTGTATTTCTCGCTCAAAAACCTCTGCATTCATCTTTTAGAAAGATTTCCTGCAAATAAAGAAAAATATACATAAAAATTAGCACAAAAAGGCTTTTGGACACACTAAACTTAAGGAAAAAGTAATAATAATACCGTGAAACCACGGTATATCAACACCCTCAACTTAAATTCGTTGTTTGTCCTCAAGCGACGCACTATGACTCAATACAAAATCTTTGTACAATTGTATCCATGTTTTATCCTTCGCAATCATTTGGCTATCAATACCGATCGATCTCATCATATTTATGCATGCAATCACTATTAGGCTTGATTTATGTGGCATCAAACCATTACACAGACTCACCATGCACTAACACCTATCCTCTTCAATTTCTCACCAAGGTGCTAATATTTCCGGTATTGCAACTAGTGTCCTCACTTCAAAACAAATCCTCATTTTTCGCACAATGATTCCAGTTTGAGTATAAGGATTACTTTTCAACACTCACTCTCAGAACAAATTCATAGTCATTCATACATATTGCAATAAGCTTGCCCTTATTTTCACTACTTTAAGTTCGCTATACAACTCTTAGGATCACGATAGGACTTTCTTAGCTTGTAACATAGGCTCAGGGTCAGGTAGGGTATATTTAGGTATACTTTAGTGACTTTTTGCCCTTCTTGACATATCGGCTAAACACACCATATTCTATCAATTTATTTTGCCCAGTGTCTCATATTCTTTCACCTTTCTATATTCCCTTTTTTCTTCATTTGTGTAAGTGACTCTCTTCTTTTCTTGCTTGTATTTCTTGTATATTTTTTATATTTTTTTTACTTTTCTTTAAACTAATTCTTGAGTCACTTTACTTTTATTCTTTCTCTCTCTTTGTTCTTTCAACCCCACTTTCCAGAGCATTCCTCATAATAGCCACCCTCAACTCATGGCTTTGCCATGAGTCAAATTACACAATACCCAATGTTGGGTCAGGGCCATAAAAAGCTGAAGTGCACATGTTCAAGGAGGGACCAGGGCCAACACATTATTCTCAGAAAAGATCAGTTGGGGTGAAAAAGAAAGGTCTAGTTTAAGCTCAAATCATTTGGATCAAAGAAGGATAAATTTCATTTGGTTTTCTTATATTTAGGCTAAAAATGGTTTATATTGAATAAGGGCCTATGATCCTTTCCTAATTGTCTATTAGAACTTACTTTTAGCAGGACTAACCAGGCAAGTTCTAGCTCAGTACATATAGTGGACTATCCAAATCATCCTCACACTCACTTGACATCTCATTACTCTTCAAGATTATCAGACACGTAGTTCGAATTTTAGACTTAGAGTCAAGCAGTGCTGTACCTCTATGTAATTCTTAGAGCCACACATTTATCAATTACTATGCCTAGTCATGCATCATTCTCCATTTTATCAGGATATCATTTTAGCCATCATGCTTCAGAATTAAACTATGTACTCAAGATATAGACAATGCCGGTTCAACAGAAAAAGTAATCAGTCTCTTGGGGACAAAGAACACAGGCAAGAAAACCCCAAAAGAGGATAGTGAATTGGGCTACTCAGACTTCACCCTAGCACTCACCTTACATTTACCCCACCCCCAACAAAAAAGATATGCAATTGTCCCCAATGCGTAAAAAAATTTAAATACAAGAGTGGTAGGTGAAGCAAACCTCGGGCGCAAAGCGCCGACGAACAGCAAGCTGGTGGGTCCGGTTTCCCAGAACCCACTACCTCTGTAATGTGGACACCCTCAGTAGTGTCCTCAGCATCAACAACACTATCAGCAGTGCCTCCCGCTATCTCCACATTTCGGGAGCTAGATGCCCTAGCAGCTAACTCTTCTGCTCTTATCTGACGCGCCTCCTCATCAGCAAGCGAGGCTCTCCTCGCAGCCTCCATCTCATGGAGCTCCTTCTTCCGTGCTCGAGCTTCATCCTCCTCTCGACCCCTACGCCTATTGGCATGCTCTCTAGGGAGGTGGTGGAATCTCCGAAGTGGCGAATAGGGCCGCCATCACTTTGTCTTCAACAGGCTCTGCAGAAGGGGACTCAGACTCAGGCACCCTAGCCTCTAAGATCATGTCGATGACTGTGTGAAGACTGTAGACCGCAGCTTGAAGGATTGACACATCCAGCTGAGGGGATGGTCGGGCTAACACTCGCAACTCAAAAGCATCCAAGCGCTGATGAACCTCAGCGATATTCCGCTCTGTATGCTGGACCATTCTCCGCTCCAAGCGCTCTTCTACCTCAACAATAGACTTCTACATCCAAGGCTGGAGGTGATGAAGAAGTGTAGCCATCTGTGCCTCTAATTTCTGGACCCTAGCAAGCGGGACCAGAGCGGGGAAAGGGGCTGAACGAGAGGAGCTCGGGGCTGTGCTACTACCCGGGATTGACTCGACCGCGGTAGTGTCAGTGGAAGCCTCCTGCGGAGCCGTGCGGGCCTATGCTACCGTATCAGCCAGATTGTCACCAAGTGGAGGCAACTCTGGACAGGGCCCTCTGCGTGGAGCCAACTCATTGGCCTCATCCCTGATGAGGCGGATATCAACATTGCCCAGCGGGGTCTTGAGATGATCAACGTCCCATATAGGCACACCTGCGGACCTGCGTAGAGAATATATCATGCACGGGAAAGGGTAGGTAGTTGTGACCTTAAGTGCCCTCTCGTGCATGACTGCGTGTAGAAGCCAAGAAAAATCCACCTCAAATCTGGTTATCATTGCCACCATCAGTACTGCTCGATCCCATGTGACTATATTATCAGCGGCTGTTGGGGAAAGGCAGTGGCGGACAATCAACCACAAAAACATCACCGTGAAGGTCATGTTGGCCTTCTTGATGTCTCCCTTCAGCTCGGTAACCTAGTCAGCACCCTCTCCATGAACGGACAAATGCAGGGCCATCCACCTCTTGGTGGTCTCTCTCAGCGATGGCTCACGCAGGAATTGGCCATCTTTGACAATCTGCCATCGGTAGTAAAACTCGGCGGTGAGAGGGGTCCAGTTGGCATCAACATTCTCACCGTATAGATACCGGCGAATGGCAGGCAGGGAGATATCAACCTGAATGCCACGTACTCGGACCTGCTCCAGTGGGGCCTATTTGGCGGGGGCAACCCGCCTATAAATATGTGATCTGAGAGACGCTACGTATGAGGCGTAGAACTCTCGGACAAACTCTTCATTATAACGTCCCAACCGACGCGCTGTCCACTCTAGTCGATGTCTGGTGAAGAGATTATGGATCTGTGGCATCGTCGGGGGACTTCTCTTAAGGACCCGCCGCTCCAATGTGAGTGTCCGAGTCATGACTCCTTTGTCATTCATGAACTTTGCATCGGAATAGACTTCATACTGCCCGTCGACACACCAACGGTTGGGCTGGTTGGTAACCAGGGTGAGAGCATGAGTTGGTGAACCGGGTGTGGATTCCGAACTGTCGGCCTCATCAAACGAGGCAGACTCTGCAGCGGTGGTGGGTGCGGGAACCTCAGAGATCCGGAGGCTTCCTCCGACCACGAAACTCCTAAGGAGCCGGGCGCTCCTTCTTCATTAGTAGCTGACCCAGAAGGTGTGACGGTCAGTGTGCGCTCCTCATCAGACTGGGAGGCAGTGACTACGCCGGACGCCACCTTTTTGGGTGTGGCTCTGGCAGCACGTGCAACTCGAGGTTGAGTGGAAGTGCCTGGGGGCACGTACTCGGGGTCACACTCATCATCAGAGCCAATGACAAGGTGGGCAGACGGGGCAACAGACTTTGATCGCCCGCGTGCATAGACTCAATCTTGTTTTGGTGCCATAATAGATAGTACCTATAAAGAATCAATATTTAGTACTAAAAGGAGCAGACAAGACTAGCAAAATCACAAAAAATAAATAAAAGAGTTAAGATGTAATGACATTTCTATAGTAACAGTGAAACACGACGGGCCAGGTGACGACTCGTCGTGAGTATGACGGACCGTCATGGGGTCCGTCGTGTCTTACATAGACTTTTTTCATTTGGAGAACCCTGAAGGAGAGTCTCTGACAAGTATGACGGTATATGCAGGACAAACCGTCATAGGTACGACGGTCGGTCGTAGGTGTCCGTCAGAGGACACTTGAAAAAAAATATGGAGACCCTTAGGAGAGGGGTCTCTGACCATCATAACGGTCATGCAGGACGGACCGTCGAGGATATGACGGTTCGTCATAGTTGTCCATAAGAGGACCCTTAGAAAAAGTATGAAGACCCTTAAGAGGGGGGTCTCTGACTGTCATACCGATTATGCAGGACGGACCGTCGTGGGTATGATGGTCCATCGTAGTTGTTCATTTGAGGACACTTAGAAAAATAGAGAGAGACCCTTAGGAACAGAGTCTCTGACAACCAGAACGGTTGTGCAGGACGGACAGTCGTGTGAATGACGGTCCGTCGCATGTGTCTGTTGGAGGACACTTAGAAAGAGTGAGAGACCCTTAGGAATAGGGTCTCTGACAACTAGAACAATTGTGCAGGACGTACCATCGTGGGAACGACGGTACATCGCATCTGGCCGTTGGTGAACACTTTGAGAAAATAGGACAGTGGGGTGTTAGGGCTGTTGGAACAGACAGAATTACGGTCCGTCGTGTGTACGACGGTCCGTCATTGGGGTCTCGTTCTGTAACTCAGTCACAGAATTGGGGATTCCCCATTCATCCCCTATGACCCAAGTCGAATTGGTAGTGTCTTAACCTACATTTGTTAACCCAAATACCTAGTAAACTAGCAATGCTAAAGCACCTACTTCTGGAGTTTTAACACGGCAATTTCGAGGATTTTCAACCTTGGTCAGACAGAATTTTATTAAAGAATGAACCTATCAAGAAGAACTAGGCTAATACTAATTGATAAACAAGAGAGAAAGGTACTTGTTGATAAAGTAGAGACCCACAACAGCAGCTCTGACTAGTAGATGATGAATTTTAGGAATTTGGAGAATTTGGGGAAAATGATCGGTTGTAAGAGAGGGGGGTTATGATCTTTGTAAGTTGAAAAGGGAGGGAAATGGGAGAAAGAGTGAAGGAATGGGGTGAAATGAAGGGGTGGGGGTTTTAAATGTTGAATTTTTAAAAAACCCCAGCCGGGTCGGGTCGGGTACGCTTCATTAATGACGCGACAATTCCCCGACGACGGTCCGTCTCAGTTGTGACGGTACGTCATTGCTTCCATCGCGTGTTTCCTAGTTTGAAAATAACAGAAAGACGTACCTTGCATGACGGATTCATGCGACGGTCCGTCACAGGAATAACAGTCCGTCGATGTATCCGTCAGTGACTGCTACAGAGTGATTTTCTGCAGAATCTCGTGGTGCTGTGCCTGCAAATTTAAAACCCATTAGTAGAAAATGCTACCATTACTAGAAAGAAAAACTATAAGTATTGGGTTGCCTCCCAACAAGCGCCTGATTTAACGTCGCGGCACGACTGAGGACACTTGATTACTCATCCTCCATCAAGATGGTATGCCTCTATCACTTCATTCACCGATGCAGTATGCCCAAAATAGAGTTTAATTCTATCTCTATTCAGCCTAAACCACACTCCCTCCTTGGTTTTTAACTCAACTGCTCCATGAAGGAATACTTGGGTAATCAAGTAAGGGCCAGTCCATTTGGAATTGAGCTTGCTCGGAAGCCGATGCACCTTGAACTGTCTAATAGCACCAAATCCCCAACCATAAACTCTCGTTTTTCACTTTTTAGATCATTATCCTTCTTCATCTATTCTTTGTGGGATATAGCAGATACTGATTGGAGCTCACCACTTTGCCTCATGGACCTACAAATGTTGAAGGTCGCTTCTTCACTGTTCAACCAGAATTTCATCTGCCCCTTTTCCATATCAACTAAGGCTCTACCCGTAACAACGAATGGCCTCCCAAGAATAATAGGCACTTCAGAATCGACTTCACAATCAAGAATAACAAAATCTGCCGAAAATATGAACAACTCCACTTTTACTAGCTCATCGTGGAGTATCCCTATAGGCCTTTTCACTGTTCGATCAACAATCACTAGCCACATCGCAGTGGGCTTTGGGTCACTCAAACCCAACATCTTGTAAATCGAGAGGGGCATGAGATTTATGCTTTCCCCCAGATCACATAATGCTTTCACAAAATGTAATGACCCGACTGTACAAGGAATAGTGAACGCACCCGGATCTTCTTTTTTTTTTGTACGAGAGATCTTGTAGCAATAGCACTACAATGCTGCATTCGATCATCATCCTCGAAAGTGACCGATCTTTTCTTTGTAACCAGATCTTTCAAAAACTTGGCATAACCGGGCATTTCTTGTAGAGCCTCTACCAAAGGGACATTGATAGAATGTTGTTTCAGCATTGTTATAAAACGCTGATATTTACCATCCTCAGTCTTTTTCACTAATCTATGAGGAAAGGGGGTGGTGGTCTAGGCATGGGAATTACCTTTATAGGTACTTTTGCACCTTTTCCAGTGCTATCTTCTGCTTCACCACTACCGTCTACCACCTTATGATTATCCTTTCTCACCTTTTCCTCATTAGACGACATAGGTGGGTCAATGGTTTGCTTACCACCCCGAGTAGTGATTGCCATACAATATCCATCATTTTTTGGATTTTAGACAGTGTTGCTAGGAAAAGTGCCCGGTTGCCGTGTGTTCACAGTCGCAGATAATTGGGCCATTTGCAACTCGATCTGTTTAATCGATATTGCATGTGTATTGACTGTTTGCCCAATACCCGCTAAATCACTCCATAACTCTTTAATGTGCTCATCACTAGCATCGAACCTCCTCATCATTTTGTGCAACATATCCTCAACTCGCGCCATACTATCTCCACGATCCCTAGGAGTAACATCACGATTTTGAGGAGGAACATAGGGCCCATTCCTATCATTTCTGTTACCGTAGTTACCCTTGTTAAAGTTGTTGTCGCGGTTGTAGTTTCCATCTCGGACATAATGACCCTCACAGTTATATCTACCATAGTTCTGACCTTTGTTCCCTTGACATTGGCGCCAATTCTCCTGATTAGAGCCTTGGGAACTTGGTTGGAAACCCCCCGTCTGCTCATTTACCGCATAGGAATCCTCCGCATAATAACATTCATCATTAGGTGGTGGTGGTTTAAACAAGTAGTTTGCTGCATTTATCTTTTCTGCACCCCCAGTGATATGTTTTGCTATTAACCCAAGCTCAGTTCTCATCTGAGCCATTTCTTCTCGAATCTCATCTGTGGCTGGGTTGTGACGAAGGATTTCTCCCGATATCTGACTTCCCAGTAGTCTAAGCTTTATTATTCCGTGAGATTTTCTCTAATTTTCCAGCAATCTTAGAATAAGGACACCCCTCATAAGATCCACCAGCTAAAGTGTCCAGCAC
Source organism: Solanum pennellii (assembly GCF_001406875.1). Lineage (NCBI taxonomy): Eukaryota > Viridiplantae > Streptophyta > Magnoliopsida > Solanales > Solanaceae > Solanum > Solanum pennellii. The sequence goes on along the minus strand of NC_028646.1, from coordinate 50,838,743 downwards.
CGCTTTATTATTAACATCTTGTCCCCGATAGAAGTATTCATTAAGTGACTCATCATCTATGCGGTGATTTGATACGCTTCTCTAAAACGAGTTAATCTATCCCAAGAACTACTAACTGACTATCCTGGTAGAGCCACAAAGTTGTTCACTCAGTCTTTGTGGTTTAGTTTCTTGGAAACCGGGTAGTAGCGTGCTAAGAAAACGTCCCTTAGTTGGTTCCAAGTGAAAATTGAGTTCTAAGGGAGCTCAGTGAACAATATAGCAGCCTCTCATGTCAGTGAGAGAGAAAAACTCTTAGCCCTATTACATCCAAGTCCAATTTAGGCCTCCCTACACAACTTTTACACACTGCCCTAACCTTAGCTATATGGGAATGCGGATCCTCAGAAGGTAGCCCTGAAAACGAACCTCTGGTAGTGAGCATTTGCATCAGGCTACTAGTTACCACAAATGTGTGGCCTGGTGGTAGAGGGGGCAAGAGAAGTGGCCCATCCGAGTCTGCTCTATTGTCATAGCCTATGTAATATTTTTGGGGCCGTGGAGCGGGATTTTTTCCCCTCTGTTGGTGTTCACCCAGAGCGTCGGGTAAAACCTGACCATGAACATCAACCGGAGCTGGGATGTTCTGGTTTGGATCATCATCATTGATTCCCAAGTTTCAATTCATGATGCGTAGTGTACGCTCTAATTCGTGATCGTGGGGAAACAAGGGTTCTCTTCCTCTCCGTGTATTTGGCATACAAGGAGGATGGTTCTGCAAGAATCAAAAACAATAAAACAAAGTAAAATCAAGAAAATATCAACTAAACTATAGTAATAAGTTTAAGTTAATCTAAAAGCTACTTTCCCAGGCAGCAGCACCAAAATTTGATACGCTCAAACTTACTTCTCAAATAAGAAGTAAAGCGGTCGTGTCAAGTAAATAACCCAAGTAGTGAGGTTGGGATCGTTCCCACGAGGAAAATAGTTTAGACTTAACTTCAATCTATTATTACTATTGTTCAGTCAATTACTTCCTTGGAAAGCAAAAATGATAAAAGGGGGGTTTTCTATTTCTAAATAGATGAAAATAGCTAGAGAAATTAAAAGAGACAATTAACAGCTTCAAATGTTGAAGTTTAATCAATTAGTAAAAGTAACTAGGGTTTACGTGTTCCCCATAGGTTCATAACTTGATAATTCTAAATATAACAATTCTTTCATAATATGTTGCATTCAAAGTGATAAATTGTGTATTTCTAAATCCATGGTCCGGCATCTAGAAAATTTCACTCTGCACCTTGGTCCGGCTTCGTGTGTTGCTATACTAACCCTTACCTTTACCTCGTATTAAGCATCATATTCGATATCTGACTAAGTTATTACCTCGTACCAATCAATACTAGCCTATTAGATAGTATACACTAAATCTATGTTGATAATTCTTTTCCTATTATCTACCTCCTTGGTCTTGAAAGTAGCATTAAGGCGAGTTCTAACGTTGGCCATCCGTTAAAAAGACTTCTAAGCGAAAGAATTAT
>NC_028646.1:50827223-50832223 GCF_001406875.1 Solanum pennellii | reverse complement strand
CTAATGTTCTTGTTGTTTTGGTTGTTTTTTTACTGTTGTTGTTGGTAGTGGTGGTGGCGTTGTTGGTGTTGGTGTGTTGTTGTTGTTGGTGTTGTTGTTGTTGTTGTTGTCGTTGCTGCTGTTTTTGCTATTTTTGTTGTTGCTGTTGTTGTTGTTGCTCCTATTGTTGTTGCTACTGTTGTTATTGTTGGTGTTGTTGCTACTACTATTGTTGCAGATGTTGCTGATGTTGTTATAGTTGTTGTTGTTGTTGTTGTTATTGCTCTTGTAGTTGCTATTATATTTGTTCTAGTTCTTGTTGTTGTTGTTGTTGTTGCTGTGTTTTTATTGTTGTTGTTGTTGTTATTGTTTTTGTTTCTATTTATGTTGTTGTTGTTGTAAGTGCGTGCTATTGTTGTTGTTATTGTTGTTGTTGCTATTGTTTTTGTTGTTGTTGCTGTTATTATTGTTGTTGTTGTTATTAATTTTGTTGTTGCTGTTGGTGTTGTTGTTGTTGCTAATATTGTTGTTGCTAATATTGTTGTTGTTGTTGTTTTTGTGGTTTTTGTTACTGTTGTTGTTGTTGTTGTTGCTGTTGTTGTTGATGTTATTGTTTTTGTTGTTGTTGTTTTTGTTGTTGTTGTTGCTGTGGTTGTTTCTGATGTTGTGGTTGTTGTTGTTGTTGTGGTTGTTGTTGTTGCTGTTGTTGCTGGTTGTGTTGTTGTTGTTGTTGTTGTTATTGCTGCTGTTATTGTTGATAAGATAGTTGCTGCATCTTTTGTTAGTGTTGTTGTTGTTGTTGTTGTTGTTGTTGTTGATGTTGTTGTTTTTATTGTTGTTTTTGCTATTGTGGCTGTTGTTTTTGTTGTTATTGTTGTGTTTGTTTTTATTATTACTGTTTGTATTGTTGTTTTTGTTGTTGATTGTTGATGTTTTTGTTTTTGCTGCTGTTGTTGCTAATGTTGTTGTTGTTCTTGTTATTGTTGTTGCTGGTTGTATTGTTGTTGTTGTTGTTGTTATTATTTTTGCGGTAGTTGTTGCTGCTTTTGTTAGTGTAGGTGTTAGTGTTGTGGTTGTTGTTGTTCGTGGTGTTGTTGTTGTTTTTGCAGTTGTTCTTGTTCTTGTTATTGTTGTTATTGTTGTTATTGCTGTGGTTATTATTGTTGTTGTTGTTGTTGTTATTGCTGTAGTAGTTGTTGTTGTTGTTGCTGTTTTTGTTACTGCTATTATCGTAGCTGTTGTGGATACTGCTGTATGTGGTGGTGGTGTTGGCGTTGCTGTTGTTGTTATTGTTGTTATTTTTGTTGTTGCTGTTATTGTTGCTGCTGCTGCAATTTTTTTTGTTGCGGTTGTTGTTGTTGTTGTTGTTGATGATGTTGTTGTTGTTATTGCTGGTGTTATTGTTGTTGTTGTTGTTGTTGTTGTTGTTGCTATTGTTGTTGTTGTTGTTGTTGATATTATTGTTGTTGTTGTTTTTGTTGTTGCTTTGGTGTTGTTTTTTCTGTTATTGCTATTGTTATTGTTGTTGTTGCTGCTGTTATTATTGTTGTTGTTGTTGTTGTTGTTGCTGTTGTTGCTGCTATTGTTGTTGTTGGTGTTGTTGTTCTTGTTGTTGTTGTTGTTGTTGTTGCTGTTTTTATTGTTGTTGTTGTTGACACCCAATTTTGACCGACCTTTAACCATTTTTAGGATTATATTCGATTAAATACGTATTTTAAAATTTACTTAAAGTTTTGAGGTTTTAGTCGATTTTTCTCAAAATTATATATTTTAGTATTGTTTACTTTATAAAATTATTGTAAATATTATTATATTTTAAAATTATTAATGAATTTCAAATGTTTTAAAATTTAAATGATTTTAAATTATACAAAAATATTTTAATGTATGTAGTATTTTAATAAAATTATTTAAATTCTAGCCTATTTTATTATAATTTCTTTTAATTCTAGCCACTCCAATTAAATTTTTTATTACAATCATAGCCACTCTTTCATTTCAATTCTAGCCAGTTTAATTGCAATTTTAGTCATTCCAATCCTCCAACCAATTTGATTTTAATTTTTCATCTTTTAATCTCATCCGTCCATCTTTAAAATAAATCCAAAATTGAATCATAGCCCTTTATCTCTTATTAAATTCTACGGTCAAGATTTAATCTCCTATTATTCCTAACTTCTAATACCCTAAATGACCAAACCGAAAAAAAACTCACTCTCTTCCTCCCCTCCCTCTCTCCAGCCGCCTCTCTCTCTCTCCCCCCCATCCTTTCCGGCGAGCCTCCCTTCTCTTTCCGCCGCCTCCCTCCATCTCTCTTTCCCCATTCTTTCCGGCGAAAGCCACCATCGCCGGTGAGCTCTTCCTCCCCTCTCCCGTCGTCCCCCTTCTCCCTCTTTCTCTCCTCTTCACCTCTCTCCCCTCCCGTCTCTTCTTTTCCCCTTTCTCTTCTTCTTTTTCTTTTTTTTTTGCAGGTATAGGCAGCAGCGTCCAGCGCTTCCCACCAGCCAGCAGTTCCGGCGAAATCTCCAACTCGACGGGAACCACCATTGCTGGCAGCAGCCCCCACCGCGGAGAAGACACCAGCCAGCAGCCGCTGGCAGCGTCCTTCTCTCCCTCTCGTCTTCCTCTTCGCCTCCTTTCCCCCTCTCTCCAGCTCGACGAGAAAGCAACAACTGCTGTACAGAGACAGCAAGCTGCCACGAGCTCCAACGAGCGACCAACGCACCTCCGGCGAGAAACAGCAGAAGGCAGGGACTCCGGCGACCCCTGCCCCCTTTCTTTTCCTTATTTTTCGGTCAGCATTCCCAGAAAAAATTGCGTCGTTTGGTTTTAAGACGGATCTCAAAAGATCCGTCTGGGTTAGTTTCTCTCTTAATTTTTCATTATAAATGTTAATTTCGCCTAATGTTATGCATGTTTTATCAATGAGCGAAAATAAATTGTGAGTTGCTTGATCTTATGGACTGTTTTTGTTGATTGTCCGAAAATTCTCGAAGCATGTGTATATAATATGCTAGTTAGTTTTGTCTCTCAATGATTCTTAAATTTATTTTGGTGTGGATGATCGTGCATCTGTGTTATTGATTAGCAATTACCGTATCGTATTGATTTAATACCGGTCCATGATTTTTTAATCTTTGCGCTCATTTTTAATCTAGCTTGCTTAAGTATAGTGTAGATTACTTAAAATGAATTAAATATATTAATTGATCCTTTTCGTTTAATGTTTGCCTAGATTGATTCTTACATATTTATTTATGGTAATTTATTTTTAGGTATATGTTTGACCTTAAATTATTTCCTTGTCAAATTTAGTTGCTCATATATTTGGTAAAATAATAATAGTAATTCAAAAAAAGCTGATTTTGCTGATTTTAACCCTTCTTTATTTTCATAAAAAAATTAAATAAAATATTTCTCCCTATTCTGTCATTTCCTTACTTGTTTTTATAGAATATTTTAAATATATATATGATTTTGGCTCTTCTCATTTAAGAAAAAAAAATATATTACTCTTCTTTTTTTATTACTTGTTTATATTTGGTAAAAATAATCAACTATTTTCTGATTTCAATTTCTTCTTTATTTAAGGAAAAAATATTATCCTCTATTGATTTATTCTTACTTGTTTATATTTGGTAATGAAATATTTTAAAATTTTCTGATTTGGTCCTCTTTTATAATAAGGAAAACAATATATTTAATTGATTCCTTTAAATATTTCTTTTCCTTATTTTTTTTCCCTATTTGCTATATAAATAAGACCCCCTCCCTTCATTATTTTTGAAACTCATACAATCATTCACTCTCAATCACAAGTTCTCTCATCACTCTTCATTATCTCATTGCTCTCTTGCTACTCTAAATACATTAAGATTTCGGTAAACATTCAAGTGCTCTTCTTCGCTACTTTGCTATATTGCTTTTGTTCGAGTAAAGGTTGGATCAACTTGTTTTTCATTGCTACCATTCCTAATCTACTTAACCGGTTAGTATTCGGAATTAACATTTAAATTATTTTTGTATTCATACATTTGTGTGAGCTCATTGTTCTATTCTTTTGTTATGTATAAGTTGTTAAACGATTGCATATTGTCTCACCTTGACTAATAAATGTGATTACTTGTGTAGTTATTTGATTGCTTTGACAGGTTTCAAACTTGAAGTTCAAGTTGAAGATTAACCATGAAGAAAGATTTATTTGTTTGTTTGAATCTATATATTTTTTTTTCTTATTTTTATTTATTCGAATGTTGTAATATTTGTAACTCTAAAGCTCTCATATATAAAGTTATTTGGGGGATCGCCTAGGGGAGGGGGATTTACATGCCTACTTGTTCATTGTATTTTTTTTAAAAAATATTACTCTTCTTATTTTATTAATTGTTTATATTTGGTAAAAATAATCAACTATTTTCTGATTTCAATTTCTTGTTTATTTAAGGAAAAAATATTATCCTCTATTGATTTATTCTTACTTGTTTATATTTGGTAATGAAATATTTAATATTTTCTGATTTGGTCCTCTTTTATAATAAGGAAAACAATATATTTAATTGAATCCTTTAAATATTTATTTTCCTTATTTTTTCCCCCTCTTTGCTATATAAATAAGACCCCCTCCCTTCATTTTTTCAGAAACTCATACAATCATTCACTCTCAATCACAAGTTCTCTCATCACTCTTCATTCTCTCATTGCTCTCTTGCTACTCTAAATACATTAAGATTTCGGTAAACATTCAAGTGCTCTTCTTCGCTACTTTGCTATATTGCTTTTGTTCGAGTAAGGGTTGGACCAACTTGTTTTTCATTGCTACCATTCCTAATCTACTTAACCGGTTAGTATTCTGTAACGACCTGTTTAGTCGTTTTGAGCAGCAGATTTTATTTCTGGAAAAACTGTGTGAGTCGACGGAACCCACGACGGACCGTCATGGACACGACGAGCCGTCGAGGGTGTCTCGTTCCAAAAGACTTGGACTTCTGAAATTTGGGTACTGAAATCGACTCTCTGAACTT